>NC_135973.1:882799-908310 GCF_053455715.1 Rhinoraja longicauda
TGTGGGTCAGTGTGTGTGTGTCAGTGTGCTGTGGGTCAGTGTGATTGTGTGTCAGTGTGTGTGGTCAGTGTGTGTGTGGGTCAGTGTGTGTGTGGTCAGTGTGTGTGGGTCAGTGTGTGTGTGGGTCAGTGTGTGTGTGGGTCAGTGTGTGTGGGTCAGTGTGTGTGGGTCAGTGTGTGTGTGGGTCAGTGTGTGTGGGTCAGTGTGTGTGGGTCAGTGTGTGTGGGTCAGTGTGTGTGTGGGTCAGTGTGTGTGGGTCAGTGTGTGTGGGTCAGTGTGTGTGTGGGTCAGTGTGTGTGGGTCAGTGTGTGTGTGGGTCAGTGTGTGTGGGTCAGGTGTGTGTGTGGGTCAGTGTGTGTGGGTCAGTGTGTGTGGGTCAGTGTGTGTGTGGGTCAGTGTGTGTGGGTCAGTGTGTGTGTGGGTCAGTGTGTGTGGGTCAGTGTGTGTGTGGGTCAGTGTGTGTGTGGGTCAGTGTGTGTGTGGGTCAGTGTGTGTGGGTCAGTGTGTGTGGGTCAGTGTGTGTGTGTGGGTCAGTGTGTGTGTGGGTCAGTGTGTGTGTGGGTCAGTGTGTGTGTGGGTCAGTGTGTGTGTGGGTCAGTGTGTGTGTGGGTCAGTGTGTGTGTGGGTCAGTGTGTGTGTGGGTCAGTGTGTGTGTGGGTCAGTGTGTGTGGGGGTCAGTGTGTGTGTGGGTCAGTGTGTGTGTGGGTCAGTGTGTGTGTGGGTCAGTGTGTGTGGGGGTCAGTGTGTGTGTGGGTCAGTGTGTGTGTGGGTCAGTGTGTGTGTGGGGGGGAGGGGAAGTGGTACAAGGGTGGGAGGCAACTTTGTGACCCTGTGTGGGGGGGGGATGAGATGGGGGGGGTGAGGGAGGGGAGGGGGGGGCATTGTGGTGACCCTGTGTGTGGGGAGGGGGTGGGGGCGGGGCTGTGTTGTGACCCTGTGTGAGGGGAGGGGAGGGGGTGGGGGTGGGGCTGCGTTGTGACCCTGTGTGGGGGGAGGGAGGGGGTGGGGGCAGTGTGGTGACCCTGTGTGTGGGGAGGGGAGGGGGTGGGGGCGGGGCTGCGTTGTGACCCTGTGTAGGGGCGGGAGGGGGAGGGGGTGCGGGCGGGGCTGCGTTGTGACCCTGTGTGTGGGGGGAGGGGTGGGGGTGGGGGTGGGCTGCGTTGTGACCCTGTGTGGGGGGGGAGGGGGTGGGGGCGGGCTGCGTTGTGACCCTGTGTGGGGGGGGGGTGAGGTGAGGGGAGGGGGTGGGGCTGCGTTGTGACCTGTGTGGGCGGAGGGGTGGGGAGGGGGAGGGGGTGGGGCTGCGTAGTGACCCTGTGTGGGGGGAGGGGAGGGGCGGGGGAGGGGTTGGGGCTGCGTTGTGACCCTGTGTGGGGAGGGGAGGGGGAGGGGGTGGGGGTGGGGCTGCGTTGTGACCCTGTGTGGGGGGAGGGGTGGGGGTGGGGGCGGGGCTGCGTTGTGACCCTGTGTGGGGGGAGGGTGGGGGTGGGGGCGGGGCTGCGTTGTGACCCTGTGTGGGGGAGGGTGGGGGTGGGGGCGGGGCTGCGTTGTGACCCTGTGTGGGGGAGGGTGGGGGTGGGGGCGGGGCTGCGTTGTGACCCTGTGTGGGGGAGGGTGGGGGTGGGGGCGGGGCTGCGTTGTGACCCTGTGTGGGGGGAGGGGTGGGGGTGGGGGTGGGGGCGGGGCTGCGTTGTGACCCTGTGTGGGGGGAGGGGTGGGGGTGGGGGCGGGGCTGCGTGTGACCCTGTGTGGGGGAGGGGTGGGGGTGGGGGCGGGGCTGCGTTGTGACCTGTGTGGGGGGAGGGGTGGGGGTGGGGGCGGGGCTGCGTTGTGACCCTGTGTGGGGGGAGGGGTGGGGGTGGGGGCGGGGCTGCGTTGTGACCCTGTGTGGGGGGTGGGGGTGGGGCTGCGTTGTGACCCTGTGTGGGGGGAGGGGTGGGGGAGGGGGTGGGGGTGGGGCTGCGTTGTGACCCTGTGTGTGGGGAGGGGTGGGGGCGGGCTGCGTTGTGACCCTGTGTGGGGGGAGGGGTGGGGGTGGGGGTGGGGCTGCGTTGTGACCCTGTGTGGGGGGAGGGGGGTGGGGGCGGGGCTGCGTTGTGACCCTGTGTGGGGGGAGGGGAGTGGGTGGGGGCGGGGCTGCGTTGTGTTGACGTGCGTGTCCACCTACAGATGGAGCAGCTGGTCATTGCGATGCAACACCCTGAGACCGGCGTCAGGATGGAGCTGCAGAGGTTCCTGGTCACCCCCATCCCCCACATGATGACCGGTGAGTCCCCTGGTCCAGGGGTCATTGGGGGCAGCTCAGCAACCACAGGCGTGGCTAACTGTGACTTTGACACTCAAGGAACTGCAGGTGCAGGTTTTACAAAAAAAGACACAAAGTGCTGGAGCAGGTCAGGCAGCATCAGTGGAGATCATCACCTATCCATGTTGTCCAGAGATGCTGCCTGACCCGCTGAGTTACTCCAGCACTCTGTGAAACGTCACCTATCCATGTTGTCCACAGATGCTGCCTGACCCGCACACACACACTGACCCACACACACACTGACCCACACACACACTGACCCGTGAGTCATGCCCTCAGTCGCCCAAAGCGTCTTTCTGGTCGCCGCTGGATTTTCAGAATGTTGTAACATTTTTGGCGACTGTGGGTTGACGTCAATGATCGTGGCTTGACGCCTCCTGACGTAAGTGGTCGCCAGGTTGTCACCAGGTGGTCGCCAGGTTGTCACCAGGTGACGTGGGTTGTCACCGGTGCTGACTTCGGTGAGTTCCATTGGCGATTCCCTACGTCAACCGGCGACAGGTACCGGCGTCAAAACCGGAGGCAAAGGTGACGTGAATTGTCATCAGTTGTCGCCGACACGATCGTAGTTTGTCGCGGGTGGACGTGGGTTGACTTCAGTTGCCGTAGGTTGCCGCCTGTGTGGTCGTAGTTTGTCGCGGGTGGACGTGGGTTGACTTCAGTTGCCGTAGGTTGCCGCCTGTGTGGTCGTAGGTTGTCGTAGGTGCGATCGTAGGTAGACGTCCTGAGTCGCGACGATTGGGTCGCCGGTTGTCGGTAGCTTGCCGTCGACCAGTTGGTAGGTTGGTTGGTGCAGCTTGTCGTAGACATTGTCCCGGTGGGGGGAGGGGGGTCCAGTCGCCGATTTTTCGGCGACCTGCTACGACTATGAGAGTCGCTGGCAGTCGCCTAAAAATTTGCCTAAGTGGGGACAGGGCCTTTGGCCTTAAGAGCTCCATCTAACTCTCTCTTGAAAACATCCGGTGAATCGGCCGCCACTGCCCTCTGTGGCAGAGAATTCCACAGGTTCACAACTCTCTGGGTGAAGAAGTACTGACGTTTTGCATTGCAGTTGCTGGTTTTGGTAATGTTGGAAGCAGCTACAAACTAATGTCCAATCCTCAGTTCCCTGCAGTCCGCGTGTGGACACCAATGCTGCTGGATTGTTGGAGGGGGTGCCTGTGGGAGTGACCGGGCAATATCAAACTCTTGGCTTTACTCTGCCCTGGACTAGTGACAGGCCCCTGATGATGAAGCATCAGTCCTCCACCCAAGGCCAACTGAGTGAAGACTACTCACAAACTACCCAGCGGGTCAGGCAGCATCTCTGGAGAACACGGGCAGGCAACGTTTCCGGTTGGGACCCACTCTCTGACTCTGAAGGAGGGTCCCGACCCAAAACATGCCGGCTCGAAGGGCCAAATGGCCTCCTCCTGCACCTATTTTCTATGTTTCTATTTTCTATCACCTACCATGTTCTACAGAGATGCTGTCTGCCCAAAGATAGACACAAACAGCTGGAGTAACTCAGCGGGACAGGCAGCATCTCTGAGAGAAGGAATGGGTGACGTTTCGGGTCCAGACATTTCTTCAGACTGATCAAGGGTCTCGACCCGAAACGTCACCCATTCCTTCTCTCCAGAGATGCTGCCTGTCCACTGAGTTACTCCAGCACTCTGTGAAACGTCACCCATTCCTTCTCTCCAGAGATGCTGCCTGTCCCACTGAGTTACTCCAGCTTTGGTGTCTATCGTCGTTTTGAATCAGCATCTGCAGTTCCTTGTGCCTACCATCAAACCACTGGCCTGCTGAGACAGGAAGGTCACTGAATGCCCACTGCCTGGGTTGGTTTTAAGGTTCTGATTTGCGCTCACATCTCCTCGTGTTGTGTGTGGTCTCGGGACCAGTGCTTTGATCCAAATCATTGATGGTGATTGAGGACGGTAATGACTCCGACGTTGATCTCAGTGGGACTGAGCCACTAATGACGAGACCCCACATACAGTTGCCAGCTCTAATGATGCCCCTTGCCTCTCTGTACAGAATCACTCTGTCACTCACTGACGCCAATCATACATCTTCACATCTTCATTACATCCTGCTGCAAAACACCTGCATTCTTCACTTCAGTTCAGTCTAGTTTATTGTCACGTGTACCGCGGTACGGTGAAAAGCTTGTGTTGTGTGCTAACCAGTCAGCGGAAAGACTGTATATGATTACAGTCGAGCCGTCCACAGTGTACAGATACTGGATAAAGGGAATAACGTTTAGTGCAAGGGAAAGCCAGCAAAGTCCGATCAAGGATAGTCCGAGGTATACACAAAATGCTGGAGTAACTCAGCGGGTCAGGCAGCATCTGTGGAGAATATGGATAGGTGACGTTTCACAGAGTGCTGGAGTAACTCAGCAGGTCAGGCAGCATCTGTGGAGAACATGGATAGGTGACGTTTCACAGAGTGCTGGAGTAACTCAGCAGGTCAGGCAGCATCTGTGGAGAACATGGATAGGTGACGTTTCACAGAGTGCTGGAGTAACTCAGCGGGTCAGGCAGCATCTCAGGAGAGAAGGAATGGGGGGCGTTCTGGGTCGAGACCCGTCTTCAGACTGATGTCAGGAGAGGGGGTGGGACAAAGATAGGATGTAGTTGGAGACAGGAAGACAGTGGGAGAACTGGGAAGGGGGAGGGGGGGAGGGGGGGGGGGAAGAGGGACAGAGGAACTATCTAAAGTTGGAGAAGTCAAGTCAAGCTGCCCAAGCGAAATATGAGGTGCTGTTCCTCCAAGGGTCACCACTGAGGTAGATGGTAGTTCAGGACTGCTCTCTGGTTGTGATGGGATGGTCCAGTTGCCTGATAAGGTTCGTTGCCAGTTTAGTTTCTGGTCACGTGTGCTGAGGTACAATGAAAAGCGTTTGTTTCTTGCAGCTCCGCATGAGGCCATTCGGCCCATCGTGTCTGAGAGCTGGCCATTTGTGCACACTTCGTACCTTCGCCCATCACCCTGTGAGATAACACATCAATATAGGACAGATTGCTAATGGCAAGTTGCAGAGTTGGGAGTGTATAATTGACATATGTACTCACAATGTACTTCTTACTGGCTGCAGCTTTACAGGTCCATTAACACACTCACACACGGCTAATGTATAATAAACAATAAAACAATAAATTAATTGTTGTGGCACGGTGGTGCAGCGGTAGAGTTGCTGCCTTACAGCGCCAGAGACCTGGGTTCCAGCCCGACTGTGCTGTCTGTACGGAAGTTGTACATTTGCCCTGTGACCATGTGGGCTTTCTCCAGGTGCTCTGGTTTCCTCCCACACTCTAAAGATGTGCAGGTTTGTAGGTTAATTGGCTTCTGTACATTGCAAGTTGTCCCAAGTGTGTAAGATAGTGTTGGTGTGCGGGGTGATCGCTGGTCAGCACGGACTCAGAGGGCCGAAGGGCCTCATTCCACACTGCATCTCTAAAGGATAAATAACTAATACCAGGTACCCATAATCGGGCAAAATTGAAGTCGGCAGTGTAACCAAAGACAGACTATAGAAGATCACAGTTGCTGAGGTTAGTGTTGTGCTGTGTTCAACAGCCTGGGGCAATAACACACAGATAAATATATCATAACACACAGGTGATATATTCACCTGTGCAGGAGAGCTGGCAGACTTGCTGTTATGCTGATAATCCCCCTGACAATCTTGCATGTTTCAATGAGGTTCATCTTCCAAAGTGGAGAGCATGGGTCAAGTCAGGTTAATCTCTGCTGGTGGGGCAGATGCAAGGTCCCTGAGGTTCACTTGCTGAGCCATCCGTGTATTGTCTCATCTGTGCAGGTGTGTTGGTGAGCTACCCGTGCATTGTCTCACCTGTGCAGGTGTGTTGGTGAGCCATCCGTTACCTGTGCAGGTGTGTTAGTGAGCTATCCGTGCATTGTGTCACCTGTGCAGGTGTGTTGGTGAGCTATCTGCATTGTCTCACCTGTGCAGGTGTATTGGTGAGCTATCTGTGCATTGTCTCACCTGTGCAGGTGTGTTGGTGAGCTATCCGTGCATTGTCTCACCTGTGCAGGTGTATTGGTGAGCTATCTGCATTGTCTCACCTGTGCAGGTGTATTGGTGAGCTATCTGCATTGTCTCACCTGTGCAGGTGTGTTGGTGAGCTATCCGTGCATTGTGTCACCTGTGCAGGTGTGTTGGTGAGCTATCTGCATTGTCTCACCTGTGCAGGTGTATTGGTGAGCTATCCGTGCATTGTCTCACCTGTGCAGGTGTATTGGTGAGCTATCTGCATTGTCTCACCTGTGCAGGTGTATTGGTGAGCTATCTGCATTGTCTCACCTGTGCAGGTGTGTTGGTGAGCTATCCGTGCATTGTGTCACCTGTGCAGGTGTGTTGGTGAGCTACCCGTACACCCTACCGCAGATGCGATCTCCCCATTGCTCCCCCCCTCCCTGGAGATGCCAGCGTTGTGTTTACTTTCCCAGTTGCTGTGGCATCGTGATGTCGTGTTGGCCGTGAGCCCAGGTGCCTCATCACCGCTCATCGCAGTCCCTCACCAATTAAAGATTCCACTTCCCTGTTTGTGGCTGATTGTGTTTCCGCACGTGAGGCTCCACTTGCCGTGACCTTGCCCTCTCACCCCCCCGTCTCTATCCCCCCCTGACCCTCCCCTGACCTTGCCCCTTCACCCCCTGTCTCTATCCCCCCCTGACCCTCCCCTGACCTTGCCCTCTCAATCCCCGTCTCTATCCCCCCTGACCCTCTCCTGACCTTGCCCCTTCACCCCCCTGTCTCTATCCCCCCCTGACCCTCTCCTGACCTTGCCCCTTCACCCCCCTGTCTCTATCCCCCCCTGACCCTCTCCTGACCTTGCCCCTTCACCCCCGTCTCTATCCCCCCCTGACCCTCCCCTGACCTTGCCCCTCTCACCCCATCTCTATCCCCCCCTGACCCTCCCTGACCTTGCCCCTTCACCCCCCATCTCTATCCCCCCCTGACCCTCTCCTGACCTTGCCCTCTCACCCCCTGTCTCTATCCCCTCCTGACCCTCCCTGACCTTGCCCCTCTCACCCCCATCTCTATCCCCCCTGACCCTCCCTGACCTTGCCCCTTCACCCCCCGTCTCTATCCCCCCCTGACCTCCCTGACGTTGCCCCTTCACCCCCCGTCTCTATCCCCCCCTGACCCTCCCTGACCTTGCCCCTTCACCCCCGTCTCTATCCCCCCCTGACTCTCCCTGACCTTACCCCTTCACCCCCGTCTCTATCCCCCCCCTGACCCTCTCCTGACCTTGCCTCTTCACCCCCCATCTCTATCCCCCCCTGACCCTCCCTGACCTTGCCCCTCTCACCCCCTGTCTCCATCCCCCCCTGACCCTCCTGTGAGTTTGCCCCTTCGCCCCCCTGTCTCTATCCCCCCTGACCCTCCCTGACCGTGCCCTCTCTGGGAAAATCAGGTTGGAAATGGACCCCAGGAAAGAGAGTTTGTAGAGTGCCTTCGAGATGGATTCTGAGAACAGCTTGTACTGGAGCCTACCAGGGAGAAGGCAATTCTGGATTTAGTGTTGTGTAATGATCCTGATCTGATAAGGGGACTAGAGGTAAAAGAGCCATTAGGAGGCAGTGATCACAACATGATAAGTTTTACTCTGCAAATGGAAAGGCAGAAGGGAAAATCGGAAGTGTCGGTATTACAGTATAGCAAAGGGGATTACAGAGGCATGAGGCAGGAGCTGGCCAAAATTGATTGGAAGGAGGCCCTAGCAGGGAAGACGGTAGAACAGCAATGGCAGGTATTCCTGGGAATAATGCAGAGGTTGCAGGATCAATTTATTCCAAAGAGGCGGAAAGACTCTAAGGGGAGTAAGAGACACCTGTGGCTGACGAGGGAAGTCAGGGACAGCATAAAAATTAAGGAGAGGAAGTATAACATAGCAAAGAAGAGTGGGAAGACAGAGGATTGGGACTCTTTTAAAGAGCAACAAAAGTTAACTAAAAAGGCAATACGAGGAGAAAAGATGAGGTACGAGGGTAAACTAGCCAATAATATAAAGGAGGATAGCAAAAGTTTTTTTAGGTACGTGAAGAGGAAAAAAATAGTCAAGGCAAATGTGGGTCCCTTGAAGACAGAAGCAGGGGAATTTATTATGGGGAACAAAGAAATGGCAGACGAGTTAAACCGTTACTTTGGATCTGTCTTCACTGAGGAAGATACACACAATCTCCCAAATGTTCTAGGGGCTGGAGAACCTAGGGTGATGGAGGAACTGAAGGAAATCCACATTAGGCAGGAAATGGTTTTGGGTAGACTGATGGGACTGAAGGCTGATAAATCCCCAGGGCCTGATGGTCTGCATCCCAGAGTACTTAAGGAGGTGGCTCTAGAAATAGTGGAAGCATTGGAGATCATTTTTCAATGTTCTATAGATTCAGGATCAGTTCCTGTGGATTGGAGAATAGCAAATGTTATCCCACTTTTTAAGAAAGGAGGGAGAGAGAAAACGGGTAATTATAGACCAGTTAGTCTGACATCAGTGGTGGGGAAAATGCTGGAGTCAATTATAAAAGACGAAATTGCTGAGCATTTGGATAGCAGTAACGGGATCGTTCCGAGTCAGCATGGATTTACGAAGGGGAAATCATGCTTGACAAATCTACTGGAATTTTTTGAGGATGTAACTAGGAAAATTGACAAGGGAGAGTCAGTGGATGTGGTGTACCTCGACTTTCAGAAAGCCTTCGACAAGGTCCCACATAGGAGATTAGTGGGCAAAATTAGGGCACATGGTATTGGGGGTAGGGTACTGACATGGATAGAAAATTGGTTAACAGACAGAAAGGAAAGAGTGGGGATAAATGGGTCCCTTTCGGAATGGCAGGCAGTGACCAGTGGGGTACCGCAAGGTTCGGTGCTGGGACCCCAGCTATTTACGATATACATTAATGACTTAGACAAAGGGATTAAAAGTACCATTAGCAAATTTGCAGATGATACTAAGTTGGGGGGTAGTGTGAATTGTGAGGAAGATGCAATAAGGCTGCAGGGTGACTTGGACAGGTTGTGTGAGTGGGCGGATACATGGCAGATGCAGTTTAATGTAGATAAGTGTGAGGTTATTCACTTTGGAAGTAAGAATAGAAAGGCAGATTATTATCTGAATGGTGTCAAGTTAGGAGGAGGGGGAGTTCAACGAGATCTGGGTGTCCTAGTGCATCAGTCAATGAAAGGAAGCATGCAGGTACAGCAGGCAGTGAAGAAAGCCAATGGAATGTTGGCCTTCGTAACAAGAGGAGTTGAGTATAGGAGCAAAGAGGTCCTTCTACAGTTGTACCGGGCCCTGGTGAGACCGCACCTGGAGTACTGTGTGCAGTTTTGGTCTCCAAATTTGAGGAAGGATATTCTTGCTATGGAGGGCGTGCAGCGTAGGTTCACTAGATTAATTCCCGGAATGGCGGGACTGTCGTATGTTGAAAGGCTGGAGCGATTGGGCTTGTATACACTGGAATTTAGAAGGATGAGGGGGGATCTTATTGAAACATATAAGATAATTAGGGGATTGGACACATTAGAGGCAGATAACATGTTCCCAATGTTGGGGGAGTCCAGAACAAGGGGCCACAGTTTGAGAATAAGGGGTAGGCCATTTAGAACGGAGATGAGGAAGAACTTTTTCAGTCAGAGGGTGGTGAAGGTGTGGAATTCTCTGCCTCAGAAGGCAGTGGAGGCCAGTTCGTTGGATGCTTTCAAGAGAGAGCTGGATAGAGCTCTTAAGGATAGCGGAGTGAGGGGGTATGGGGAGAAGGCAGGAACGGGGTACTGATTGATAGTGATCAGCCATGATCGCATTGAATGGCGGTGCTGGCTCGAAGGGCTGAATGGCCTACTCCTGCACCTATTGTCTATTGTCTATTGTCTATTGTCTATTGTCTCTCACCCCCCTACCTCTATCCCCCCTGACCTGTGAGTTTGCCCCTTCACCCCCCCGTCTCTATCCCCCCCTCCCCCCTATAGCCTCCATGCCCCCTCCCCTGTGCCCACACCTGGCTCTGTGCCGATACTGGCTGCAGCAGGTGGTGCAGATGGGAGCCGTGTGTACAGTGCTGGGTTGCTGTGCTCTAATACTCCCCTGGTGTTACTAAGGAACCTCCGTGTTGTGGAAAGTGTTGCTGTGGACAGGAGCACCCGTGAGGGACAGAGAGTTTCCAACCCACAACAACAACGCTGTTTCCTGCTGAATGTTCACAAATAAAGGGCTTTTTAATAGCAGTAAGTTTATTTTTATTACTGCAGGCTAAAAATACTAAAAAAGGCAATATGATTATTGATGTGCTTTGGGTATATTTACGATCAGTTTCGCAGACATTGTAAAGAGTGTGTGCCTTGGTAATTCTGACATGTTACTTGCAATAAATGAGTTAAATGTTTCAAAGGCAACTGCATTGAATTGTAACTGACCGGGTATATATATATCCACAATGTGCAGGAAACCAAACTGCATGTGCTGGTTTAAATCAAAGGTAGACACAAAATGCTGGAGTAACTCAACGGGTCAGGCAGCATCTCTGGAGAGAAGGAATGGGTAACTGTTCGGGTTGAGACAGTCTGAAGAAGGATCTCGACCCAAAACGTCACCCATTCCTTCTCTCCAGAGATGCTGCCTGACCCGTTGAGTTACTCCAGCACTCTGTGAAACGTCACCTATCCATGTTCTCCACAGAACAGGCCATTCTAGACTGGGTATTGAGTAATGAGGAAGGGTTAGTTAGCAGTCTTGTTGTGCGAGGCCCCTTGGGCAAGAGTGATCATAATATGGTGGAGTTCTTCATTAGGATGGAGAGTGACAAAGTCAATACAGAAACAAGTGTTCTGAACTTAAAGAAAGGTAACTTTGAGGGTATGAGGCGTGAATTGTCCAAGATAGACTGGCGATTGATGCTGAAAGGGTTGACGGTGGACATGCAATGGAAGGCATTTAAAGGTCGCATGGATGAACTACAACAAGTGTTCATCCCAGTTTGGCAAAAGAACAAACCAGGAAAGGTAGTGCATCCGTGGCTAACAAGGGAAATCAAGGATAGTATTAAAACAAAAGGTGAAGCATACAGATTAGCCAGAAAAAGTAGCATACCAGAGGACTGGGAGAAATTCAGAGTCCAGCAGAGGAGGACAAAGGGCTTAATTAGGAAAGGGAAAATAGATTATGAGGGAAAACGGGCAAGGAACATAAAAACTGACTGCAAAAGCTTTTATAGATATGTCAAGAGAAAAAGATTAGTTAAGACAAATGTAGGTCCCTTGCAGTCGGAAACAGGTGAATTGATCATAGGGAACAAGGAGATGGCAGACCAATTGAACAAATACTTTGGTTCTGTCTTCACTAAGGAAGACATAAACCGTCTGCCGGAAATAGCGGGGGACCGGGGGTCTAATGAGATGGAGGAACTGAGGGAAATCCAGGTTAGTCGGGAAGTGGTGTTAGGTCAATTAAATGAATTAAAGGCAGATAAATCCCCAGGGCCAGATAGGCTGCATCCCAGAGTGCTTAAGGAAGTAGCCTCAGAAATAGTGGATGCATTAGTGATAATTTTTCAAAACTCTCTAGATTCTGGAGTAGTTCCTGAGGACTGGAGGGTAGCTAATGTAATCCCACTTTTTAAAAAGGGAGGGAGAGAGAAAATGGGGAATTATAGACCAGTTAGCCTAACATCGGTAGTGGGGAAAATGCTAGAGTCAGTTATTAAAGATGTGATAGCATTACATTTGGAAAGTGGTGAAATCATCGGACAAAGTCAGCATGGATTTACAAAAGGCAAATCATGTCTGACGAATCTTATAGAATTTTTCGAGGATGTAACTAGTAGAGTGGATAAGGGAGAACCAGTCGATGTGTTATATCTGGACTTTCAGAAGGCCTTCGACAAGGTCCCACATAGGAGATTGGGGTACAAACTTAAAGCACACGGTATTGAGGGTTCAGTGTTGAGGTGGATAGAAAATTGGTTGGCGGACAGGAAGCAAAGAGTAGGAATAAACGGGTCCTTTTCGGAATGGCAGGCAGTGACTAGTGGGGTACCGCAAGGCTCAGTGCTGGGACCCCAGTTATTTACAGTGTATATTAATGATTTGGACGAGGGAATTGAATGCAACATCTCTAAGTTTGCGGATGACACGAAGCTGGGTGGCAGTGTTAGCTGCGAGGAGGATGCTAGGAGGCTGCAGAGTGACTTGGATAGATTAGGCGAGTGGGCAAATGCATGGCAGATGCAATATAATGTGGATAAATGTGAGGTTATCCACTTTGGCGGCAAGAACAGGAAAGCAGAGTATTACCTGAATGGTGACCGATTGGGAGAAGGGGAGATGCAACGTGACCTGGGTGTCATGGTGCACCAGTCATTGAAAGCAAGCATGCAGGTGCAGCAGGCAGTGAAGAAAGCGAATGGTATGTTGGCATTCATAGCAAGAGGATTTGAGTTTAGGAGCATGGAGGTTCTGCTGCAGTTGTACAGGGCCTTGGTGAGACCTCACCTGGAGTATTGTGTGCAGTTTTGGGCTCCTAATCTGAGGAAAGACGTTCTTGCCTTAGAGGGAGTACAGAGAAGGTTCACCAGATTGATCCCTGGGATGGCGGGACTCATATGAGGAAAGACTGGATAGACTGGGCTTGTACTCGCTGGAATTTAGAAGACTGAGAGGGGATCTTATAGAAACATATAAAATTCTTAAGGGGTTGGAGAGGCTAGATGCGGGAAGATTGTTCCCGATGTTGGGGGAGTCCAGAACCAGGGGTCACAGCTTAAGGATAAGGGGGAAGTCTTTTAGGACCGAGATGAGAAAACATTTCTTCACACAGAGAGTGGTGAGTCTGTGGAATTCTCTGCCACAGAAGGTAGTTGAGGCCAGTTCATTGGCTATATTTAAGAGGGAGTTAGATGTGGCCCTTTTTGCTAAAGGGATCAGGGGGTATGGAGAGAAGGCAGGTACAGGTTACTGAGCTGGATGATCAGCCATGATCATATTGAATGGCGGTGCAGGCTCGAAGGGCCGAATGGCCTACTCCTGCACCTATTTTCTATGTTTCTATGCTGCCTGACCCGCTGAGTTACTCCAGCACTCTGTGAAACGTCACCTATCCATGTTCTCCACAGATGCTGCCTGACCCGCTGAGTTACTCCAGCACTCTGTGAAACGTCACCTATCCATGTTCTCCACAGATGCTGCCTGACCTGCTGAGTTACTCCAGCACTCTGTGAAACGTCACCTATCCATGTTCTCCACAGATGCTGCCTGACCCGCTGAGTTACTCTAGCATTTTGTGTCCATCTTGGATATATATCCAATCTTATTATAAGTAAAGGTTTGAATAAAATCAATTAAAAAACAATCATCTTTAATAATTTGTTCGTTCTGAAACATTTTATTTTACTGTTTCCTCCAGGGAGTGATATATTCGAGTGGCTTCTTCAAAACCTGTCCATATCGGAGGCAGGTAATTAATCTTTAATCGAGTTTTTAATCAAGTTTCATTCATTACTGTTGGGAAACCCGGACTGGGTACAGTTCATACAGTTACTGACACGGTCTTCATCATCGCCAACATAGAGCCTGTATGGGGATAAATACTACAGGGCTCAAAATGACTATTTAAGAAGGTCGTTTTGTACAGAATACTCCTGCACTGTGTGTCAGATGATGCTTACAACCCAACTTTGCTGCTGCCCCCTTGTCCGTGACTTGTTTAAAATCCATCTTTAAACTCCTCTCCCCTCCACCCCACACCACAATCAGTCTGATGAAGCAGCATGACCTCAAACGTCACAATAGACAATAGACAATAGGTGCAGGAGTAGGCCATTCAGCCCTTCGAGCCAGCACCGCCATTCAATGCGATCATGGCTGATCACTCTCAATCAGTACCCCGTTCCTGCCTTCTCCCCATACCCCCTCACTCCGCTATCCTTAAGAGCTCTATCCAGCTCTCTCTTGAAAGCATCCAACGAACTGGCCTCCACTGCCTTCTGAGGCAGAGAATTCCACACCTTCACCACCCTCTGACTGAAAAAGTTCTTCCTCATCTCCGTTCTAAATGGCCTACCCCTTATTCTTAAACTGTGGCCCCTTGTTCTGGACTCCCCCAACATTGGGAACATGTTATCTGCCTCTAATGTGTCCAATCCCCTAATTATCTTATATGTTTCAATAAGATCCCCCCTCATCCTTCTAAATTCCAGTGTATACAAGCCCAATCGCTCCAGCCTTTCAACATACGACAGTCCCGCCATTCCGGGAATTAACCTAGTGAACCTACGCTGCACGCCCTCCATAGCAAGAATATCCTTCCTCAAATTTGGAGACCAAAACTGCACACAGTACTCCAGGTGCGGTCTCACCAGGGCCCGGTACAACTGTAGAAGGACCTCTTTGCTCCTATACTCAACTCCTCTTGTTACGAAGGCCAACATTCCATTGGCTTTCTTCACTGCCTGCTGTACCTGCATGCTTCCTTTCATTGACTGATGCACTAGGGCACCCAGATCTCGTTGAACTCCCCCTCCTCCTAACTTGACACCATTCAGATAATAATCTGCCTTTCTATTCTTACTTCCAAAGTGAATAACCTCACACTTATCTACATTAAACTGCATCTGCCATGTATCCGCCCACTCACACAACCTGTCCAAGTCACCCTGCAGCCTTATTGCATCTTCCTCACAATTCACACTACCCCCCAACTTAGTATCATCTGCAAATTTGCTAATGGTACTTTTAATCCCTTCGTCTAAGTCACCTACCCATGTTCTCCACAGATGCTGCCTGACCCGCTGAGTTACTCCAGCACTCTGTGAAACGTCACCTATCCATGTTCTCCACAGATGCTGCCTGACCCGCTGAGTTACTCCAGCACCCTGTGTCTTTTTTCTGTAAACCAACATCTGCAGTTCCATGTGTCTACAACACAATAGGTCGTGGATGAGCTATTGTCAGACGAGCAAGTGACCCTTGGTGTGACCTACTCTTCCTCTGTATCTGGGACATTGACTGACCACTGCACTGTCCCCTGTATCTGGGACATTGACTGACCACTGCACTGTCCCCTGTATCTGGGACATTGACTGACCACTGCACTGTCCCCTGTATCTGGGACATTGACTGACCACTGCACTGTCCCCTGTATCTGGGACATTGACTGACCACTGCACTGTCCCCTGTATCTGGGACATTGACTGACCACTGCACTGTCCCCTGTATCTGGGACATTGACTGACCACTGCACTGTCCCCTGTATCTGGGACATTGACTGACCACTGCACTGTCCCCTGTATCTGGGACATTGCTGTATCAGTGCTGACTTATTTCTGCTCTTGATTGTAAAGTGGGGATAATGGGATTTCTAGCCGACTACCATTTACAGTTCTGAGCAGTAAAGATGAACTGTGGAACAGATGCTCTGGGAGTGAATGTTGGTGGTTTATCGAATTTACTTTGATTGGATTGAGGATAAGGCAGGGAATCAACTCAAATCCACCATGAGGCACATTGCTCATTCGTGGGAGATTCATTCAGGTCGTGATGTCTGACCACATGTACGGCCAAATGTTGGTGACGGGAATGCTTTCAATGTCCACTACAACAGAAAACACCGTGGCTTAGAAAACTGCAGATGCTGGTTAAAATCAAACAATGCTGGACCTATTGTCTATTGTCTAAAGTTTGCCAAACACTTTTCCAAGTTGTGTACACACGGCACCAAACATACTCCTTTACATCAAACAATTAGTGGAACATGATTTGATGTTAAATTAATTCTGACTTGAATCCACTTTCTCAGCCATGGTAGACACACAATGCTGGAGTAACTCAGCGGGTCAGGCAGCATCTCGGGAGAGAAGGAATGGGTGACGTTTCGGGTCGAGACCCTTCTTCGGGGCGGGACCTGCCCCCTCCCCTGACATCAGTCTGAAGAAGAGACTCGACCCGAAACATCACCCATTCTTTCTCTCCTGAGATGCTGCCCGACCCGCTGAGTTGCTCCAGCATTGTGTCCTGGGCCTACTCCACTGTCAGAGTGAGGCCCGGCGCAAATTGGAGGAACAGCACCTCATATTTCACTTGGGCAGCTGACATCCCAGCGGTATGAACATTGACTTCTCCAACTTCAAGTAACCTTTGCTTTCCCTCCCTCTCTCTCCATCCCTCCCCTTCCCAGTTCTCCCACCAGTCTGACTGTCCCCGATTACAATTTATCTCTGTTTACTTTGTTGTTACATATAAAATTATAAAAGGACAGGACGAGCTCGATGCAGGAAAAATGTTCCCAATGTTGGGGGAGTCCAGAACCAGGGGCCACACAGTCTAAGAATAAAGGGGAGGCCATTTATCATATCATATCATATATCATATACATACAGCCGGAAACAGGCCTTTTTGGCCCTCCAAGTCCGTGCCGCCCAGTGATCCCGCCCAGTGATCCCCGCACATTAACATTATCCTACACCCACTAGGGACAATTTTTACATTTACCCAGCCAATTAACCTACATACCTGTACGTCTTTGGAGTGTGGGAGGAAACCGAAGATCTCGGAGTAAACCCACGCAGGTCACGGGGAGAACGTACAAACTCCTTACAGTGAGGTGAGGTGAGAAGGAACTTTTTCACCCAGAGAGTTGTGAATTTGTGGAATTCTCTGCCACAGAGGGCAGTGGAGGCCAATTCACTGGATGGGTTTAAAAGAGAGTTAGATAGAGCTCTAGGGGCTAGTGGAATCAAGGGGTATGGGGAGAAGGCAGGCACGGGTTACTGATTGTGGATGATCAGCCATGATCACAATGAATGGCGGTGCGTACAGGCTCGAAGGGCCAAATGGCCTCCTCCTGCACCTATTTTCTCCCACCTTACACTTCCTTATCTCCTCGACTCTCAGTCTGAAGAAGGGTCTCGACCTGAAACGTCACCCATTCCTTTTCTCCAGAGATGTTGCCTGACCAGCTGGGTTACTCCAGCACTCTGTGTCTATCTTGAGCTGAGAATACCGTAGCAAGTGTTTCTATCACCGATATAACTTCCTCAGTGATGTGAAGGAAAAGGTGAGTCGTTGCAACATACCTGCTGGTAAAGCCGGCTGAAGTGAAGCTTGGTCGTATTGTGGAGCAACTCTCATCCCCTGAGCTGCAGTAATGAGCACAGAGCACTGGTTTAATTAATGACCCGCATATTCTGCCAGCAATTAATCACCTCCTGGTGCTGCTCAGCTGGGCTTGGCAGTTAATAACAGGAACCCACTGCTGTGGTAGAGTTGGGCTTCGCAGTTCCAGTCATAAGGTCATCAGTGATAGGAGCACAATTAGGCCATTCGGCCCATCGAGTCTACCCGCCATTCAATCATGGATGATCTATCTCTCCCTCCTAACCCCATTCTCCTGCCTTCTCCCCATAACCCCTGACACCCAGTTATCTAACTTCCTTCCACTGTGTGCCTGTTGTACATGAGTGTGGTTTGGTGATGTTGGGGTAGTATTACATGCTGGACTGGACCGCACACTAACAGAAGCCGTTCACTTTGTACATCTGACAATAATAATCCAACACTATTTCTATCTATTGTTTTCTTGACGTAGGAAACCATCGAACCAGTGGTGGTGCTGAGAGCACCACCGCCCCACACATCCTTTTCTGCATTCATTGTTCTTTATCTTCGTCTATATCTCTCCCTTCTCTTTTCCCTAACTAGTCTGAAGACAGGTCTGGACTACATCACCCATTCCTTCTCTCCACAGATGCTGCCTGACCCGCTGAGTTACTCCAGCATTTTGTGAATAAAGTCCGATCAAAGATAGTCCGAGGTAGACACAAAATGCTGGAGTAACTCAGCGGGTCAGGCAGCATCTCTGGAGAGAAGGAACCTATCCATGTTCTCCACAGATGCTGCCTGACCCACTGAGTTACTCCAGCACTCTGTGAAACGTCACCTATCCATGTTCTCCACAGATGCTGCCTGACCCACTGAGTTACTCCAGCATATTGTGATACCTTGACTCAGGTCAAGGAGAGTGCGTGATTGGATTAAACCCCATTAAATACATCACATCCAGAGGGTGCTTTGAAATGTCTCAATGTACTAGAACAGAGAAAGTATCTACATTTAACTTCCTTGCCCCAGAGAATGGAGGTAACTGAACTAGAATGGAGACTTGTTTTGATATCCTGGTCGATTGGGAATTCGTGGCTTCATTAACAGATGTTGATGTCAGCAGTTGGTCTCTCTTTACCTGTCGGTGCCGTTCACTGGCGGCTGCAGGTAACCTGGTCGTGGCCTGGCCCATAGTGTTCACATAGTGACCATCGGCACGGCTAACGCACAGGACCATTGGCAGCGACCCACGGCAAACCCTCACACAATGGCACTGCCCCTCCTCCAGCATGCCCCCTCCCCCCCTTACCCGCTCCCCTCCTCCCCCTCCCACCTCCCTCCCCCCGCTCCCCCCACCCCCGCTCCCCCCCTCCCTTACCCGCTCCCCTCCTCCCCCCTCCCACCTCCCTCCCCCCCGCTCCCCCCACCCTCCCCCCCACACTTACCCCCTTCCGTTCCTCCCCCCTCACCCCCCGCTCCACCCACCCTCCCCCTGTTCCCCCCCACCCTCTCCCCCCACCCTTACCCGTTCCTCTCCTCCCCCCTCCCATCTCCTTCCCCCCCCCCCCACTCCCCCACACCCTCCCCCCCACCCTCCTCCCCCCACCCTCCTTGAACACCCTCCGGAGATGTTGCCTGACCCGCTGAGTTCCTCCTGCACTCTGTGTTCTGTTCAAGATTCCAATATCCAGTGTCTTGTATCTTGTGAACAATAGCTGCTTTTATTGGCGTGCATCCATCCAAGTCACGAAGTGCACGAGCCCAATCACACCACACACGTCCAACAGGTGGTGCAAAGAGAAACGTGCCAGAGGGCAGTGTGTTACACGTTGCAGCGTTACAATTACAGACAAAGCGTCCAGCTCCGCATTGAGGTAGGTTGGAAGATCGGGACTGTACCCCAGCTTGTGGGAGCAGCGTTCAGCTGTCTAACGGTGTGGAGGAGGTTGTACCTGGACCAGGCTTTGGCATTGATCTGGAATCTCTCCCCTTACATTTTGCCATCTCTCTCACTTAGAATAAACAATGGATCTCGCAAGATTTTAAATGTTATTTCATTAAAAACTTGCCAAAATGTGAAAGCAAACTTGTCAATGGTGCTTACGGTCTGAGATTCAGAATTGTATTGTACCTTAGTTTTAGTTTAGTTTAGAGATTCAGCGCAGAAACAGGCCCTTCGGCCCACCGGGTCTGTGCTGACCAGCGATCCCCGCACACTAACACTATCCTACACACACTAGGGACAATTGTTTTCTTACATTTACCAAGCCAATTAACCTGACAATCCTGCACGTCTCTGGAAACCGGAGCACCCGGAGAAAACCCATGCAGGTCATGGGGAGAACGTACAAACTCCGTACAGACAGCACCCGTAGTCAGGATGGAACCTGGGTCTCCGGCGCTGCATTCGCTGTAAGGCGGCAACTCTACCGCTGTGCCACCGTGCCGCTAACTTATGGTTGTATTGTAGTGAGCATCGTCTAGGCTCCCTGGGTAAGTCAACATCAACGTGTAATTAATTGAAGAGTTGTCTTTTCAGAGTCCTTGCATCTGGGCGACTTGATAATAAAGTACGGCTACATTTACCCACTGAAGGATCCGAAGAATCTAGTTTTGCGGTCTGATGATTCTCCTTACCGATTTCAGGTAAGACCTGGGGGCTGGCAACGTGACCAAGATAGACACAAAAACACTGGGGTAACTGGGCACGGTAGAGTTGCTGCCTTACAGCCAATGCAGCGCCAGAGACCCCGGTTCCATCCCGACTACGGGTGCTGTCTGTACGGAGTTTGCACGTTCTGCCCGTGACCTGCGTGGGTTTTCTCCGAGATCTTCAGTTTCCTTCCACACTCCAAAGACGTGCAGGTTTGTAGGTTAATTGGCTTGGTGTAAATGTAAAAATTGTCCCCAGTGTGTGTAGGATAGTGTTAGTGTGCGGGGATCGCTGGTCGGCGCGGACCCGGTGGGCCGAAGGCCTGTTTCCGCGCTGTATCTCTAAACTAAACTCAGCGGCTCAGGCAGCATCTCTGGAGAGAAGGAATGGGTGACGTTTCAGGTCGAGACCCTTCCTCAAACCGTTTATTATTCTGCCATATCTGTATCTGTAGCCTGGTGCATGTGCTAATATGCAGGAGAAATCTGCGGCTCTTGGGTAGAAATGACTCTGTTGTGCAGTAATCATTCTCCAGTTGAAAATGAGCGTTTAATATGATTTAAAAAATGACATCACCTGGACAGGTATATGGATAGGAAAGGTTAAGTGTGTAAAATCATGAGAGGAATAGATCGGGTAGATGCACAGAGTCTCTTGCCCAGAGTAGGGGAATCGAGGACCAGAGGACATAGGTTCAAGGTGAAGGGGAAAAGATTAAATAGAATCTGAGGGGTAACTTTTCCACACAGAGGGTGGTGGGTGTATGGAACGAGCTGCCAGAGGAGGTAGTTGAGGCTGGGACTATCCCATTGTTTAAGAAGCAGTTAGACAGGTACATGGATAGGACAGGTTTGGATAGGACAGGTTTGGAGGATATGGACCAAGCGCGGGCAAGTGGGACTAGTGTGGCTGGTGTAGGCAAGTTGGGCCGAAGGGCCTGTTTCCACACTGTATCACTCTGTGACTCTATGAAGGGCCTGTTTCCACACTGTATCATTCTGCATCTCTGAGCGGTGTGGGCCAAGTGCGGGCAGGTGGGATCTGTGAGTCCTGTGAGGAGCAGTGGTGGGCATGGAGTGGAGGAGGGTGAAAGGTGATGCTCGTGATGGGTGACTGCTCCACAATGCAGTAACCCCACCCTGCAACTCTCTCGCACTTTACTGCACCACACCGTCCCAACGACGAACGAGACGGTCAAATAGTTCATGTCCACAAGTGATAGGAGCAGAATTAGGCCATTCGGCCCATCAAGCCTACTACGCCATTCAATCATGGCTGATCTATCTCTCCCTCCTAACCCCATTCTCCTGCCTTCTCCCCATAACCCCTGACAACTGCACTAATCAACAATCTATCTCTGCCTTAAAAATATCCACTGACTTGTGGCCTCCACAGCCGTCTGTGGCAACGAATCCCACAGATTTACCACCCTCTGACTAAAGAAATTCCTCCTCCTCTCCTTCCTAAAGGAACGTCCTTTAATTCTGAGGCTGTGCCCTCTAGTCCTAGACTCTCCCACTAGTGGAAACATCCTCTCCACATCCACTCTGTCCAGGCCTGTCAGTGTTATTATTTCCACAAGGCTTTGCTTGAAGCTCCACCTTGTCCAACAGGCAAAGATTAGCCCATATAAAGGCCACCACATTACACCCCGGTCACTGGAGCAGATGTCCTGTGGAACATCGATGGGTTCAACGTGTCTGGGGAATCTAAACCCATCTGCTCTTGGGTGGGGAGGGGGGCGAGGGTGGGGGGGAGCGAGGGTGGGGGGGGCGAGGGTGGGGGAGGGGAGCGAGGGGGGGGGGCGAGGGGGGGGGGGGCGAGGGTGGGGGGGGGGCGAGGGGGGGGGGGGGCGAGGGTGGGGAGGGGAGCGAGACAAACCCAGCGTTTTTTTACGTTTGCATCAAAACTGTGACCTTGACAATTGAAGACAGTTCTGCTGGAAGATTCCCTGTATCTGGTGTGACTGTAATGTGAGGCAATGAGACACTGTTGATAATGTTATCTGTTTATGGGCGCGTTAATCGCTAAGATAATGCTGTAAAATGTAAGTGTTTGAAATGGGATTTATTTCTATCTGGCGAGGGTGGGGGGGGCAAGGGCGGGGGGGGGGGGGCGAGGGCGGGGGGGGCGAGGGTGGGGGGGGCGAGGGTGGGGGGGGGCGAGGGTGGGGGGGGGGCGAGGGCGGGGGGGGGGGGCGAGGGCGGGGGGGGGCGAGGGCGGGGGGGGGCGAGGGCGGGGGGGGGGCGAGGGCGGGGGGGGCGAGGGCGGGGGGGGCGAGGGCGGGGGGGCGAGGGTGGGGGGATTGGACAGGCATGTTCCAGGTCGGGACCCTTGGTCTAGACTTGTGTAGAGGGGGAGGGAGGGACGGGGCAACAGCTGGTAGGTGGGTTTAGGTAAGGGAGGGGGGGGAGGGGGGGGGGTTGACAGGCAGATGAGTCGCTTTTAGTTTAGTTTAGAGATGCAGCGCGGAAAACAGGCCCTTCGGCCCACCGAGTCCGTGCTGACCAGCGATCCCTGCATACAAACACTATCTACACACACTAGGGACAATTTACAAGCCAATTAACCTACAGACCTGCACGTCTTTGGAGTGTGGGAGGAAACCGGAGATTCTATACATAAACATTAAAGGACTGGACAAGCTAGATCCAGGAAAACTGTTGCCAATGTTGGGGGGGGTCCAGGACCAGGGGCCACAGTCTTAGAACTAAAGGGGAGGCCGTTTAAAACTGAGATAAGAAAAAAACGTTATCACCCAGAGAGTTGTGAATGTGTGGGATTCTCTGCCACAGAGGGCAGTGGAGGCCAATTCACTGGATGAATTTAAAAGAGAGTTAGATAGAGCTCTAGGGGCTAGTGGAATCAAGGGATATGGGGAGAAGGCAGGCACGGGTTACTGATTGTGGATGATCAGCCATGATCACAATGAATGGTGGTGCTGGCTCGAAGGGCCAATGGCCTCCTCCTGCACCTATTTTCTATGTTTCTATATGCAATCAGGTCAAACTCAAGTCCAATATGTGGAGCAAATGGGAAGATACAGACTGTAGTCTCAGCATTGTAGTGCCACCAGTTCCACAGACAAAGTCCAATGTCTACAATGGGGTGTAGGGGCAATACTGACAGTAGAGCAGACATGAAGGAGAGCGAGCCAAAGCACTGATGATGGTGTGACCAGCACACGGAGAGTCTCCCCGCTCCGTCACGCAACATGCTATCCACATATGGGGGTCAGATCGGCAGCCCCAGCAGGTCTGGCACTGTTGTAGTCTGGTGACCTGCTTTATTGATCATTTGTTTGTTGCGTTATTGATTATGGGTAATGATTTGCTTGTTAATGGGCCTGAGAAGCTGCAGTGTGTGAGAATGTCATTGTTCCAATACCAACACGTGGGACAATTAAACGTCCAGCCCATTGTTATTTTATCCAAACTGTGTTTGGGGAAAGCGTTGCCGTGGGCGATGGTGACGAGGTGCTGGGGCTGTGGATAGACCCTGTCTTGGGGGGGGGAGGCGTGAGATGGTAAAACACTCGCCGCCAACGTGATTTAAAGGGCGATTGTAACGGCGATATTATAAATAACGTCCCCTCCCTCGTTCACACAGACACCTTACTTCTGGAGCTCCCGCAAATGGCCGGCAACGGAACTGGATTATGGTGAGGTCAGCTGCTAACCCCAGCCTACGCCAGGTCTGTGGGATTCTCTGCCACAGAGGGCAGTGGAGGCCGGTTCACTGGATGGGTCTAAGAGAGAGTTAGATGGAGCTCTAGGGGCTATTGGAATCAAGGGATATGGGGAGAAGGCAGGCACGGGGTACTGATTGTGGATGATCAGCCGTGATAACAATGAATGGCGGTGATGGCTCGAAGGCCGAATGGCCTCCTCCTGCACCTATTCCCTATGTTTCTATGTTTCTAAAGGATTGCTAGCAGTTTCTTGGGCAAACTGGAAAAGGGTGCAGAGAAGATTTACGAGGATGTTGCCAGGACTGGAGGGGGCCTGAGCTACAGGGAGAGGTTGGGGCAGGTTGGGACTCTATTCCCTGGAGTGCAGGAGGCTGAGGGGTGTCTTACAGAGGTGCACGAAATCATGAGGGGAATATATCGGTTAAAGGCACAGAGCCTTTTACACAGGTAGTGATCAACTCCAGACGTAGGTTTAAGGTGAGGGGGGGAAAGATTTAATATGAGTCTGAGGGGTGCCTTTATCACTCAGAGTGGGGTGTATGTGTGGAGGAGGTGTTGGTTGAGGCAGGGACTATAAACTTTACTTTATGTGGCTTGTGTGTCTTGTTGCTTTGTACTTAGTATGGCTGTAAGGTAACTCACATTTCACCACCTTAATTGGTACACGACAATAAATTGATCTTCAATCTTGACCATGAAACGACATTTTAAAAGACAGCTTGACAGGTAGATGGAAGGGGGAAGGTACAGAGGAACATGGAGCAAACACAGCAGGTGGGTCGAGTGTAGATGCGGCATGTTGGTGGCTAGGTTGAGTTGGACTGAAGGGCCTGTTTCCACGCTGTGTGACTAAATCTCTGGTCCAAAGAGAGTTGGCTTGGAGCCAATGGATGCCATTGCCTGGAGCCAATGGATGCCATTGCCTGGAGCCAATGGATGCCATTGCCTGGAGCCAATGGATGCATTGCCTGGAGCCATGCGTTACCTATCTCAATATTCTCTAGCCTAAGAATAGCTCGTCCATCACATTTTAGTTAAGGGCTGTTTTAATCAAAGCGTTTTAATGTTGCATACATTTATGAAACATGTTTACTTATTGAAAGTGGGGCTTCACCTGCGTGGAATATTTGCACCCTGGACAATACAGCCCACCCCCTCCATGACACACTGGCCAACCTGAGGAGCACCTGGGTGGGGGGTGGTCTTGGAGGGGAGGACACTCCTCAAACTGCAGAGCATCCTGGACAATACAGCCCACCCCCTCCATGACACACTGGCCAACCTGAGGATCACCTTCAGCAACAGACTTGGTCCACCAAGATGCAGCACAGAACGAACGCCACAGGAGATCCTTCTGCCCTGTGGCTATCAAACTGTACAACCCCTCCCCCTTCTGTCGTGGGGTCGACTGAGACTGAGACTGAGACTGACCCCCCCCTTAATCTTTGGCACATCCCCCAACCCTTTCCACTGGTCACTTTAACTCCGTGTTTCGTGTGCCCTGTGTTACGACTGTTGGCTGATCAACTTCCCTCCTGGGGACAAACAACGTTCTAGCGCATCCTGTCATAAAGCCACACAGTGTGGAAACAGGGCCCTTCAGCCCAACCTGCCCCAATCAGGTTGCCCCACCTGCTGCTAGCCTGGAGAACTGCAGATGCTGGGACCTTGGGCAAAACACAAAGTGCCGGAGGAACTCAGCAGGTCAGCAGAAATGTTGTCTGACCATTCCCCCAGATGCTGCCTGACCCAC
>NC_135973.1:1283810-1357441 GCF_053455715.1 Rhinoraja longicauda
ACTCAGCAGGTCAGGCAGCATCTCAGGAGAGAAGGAATGGGTGACGTTTCTGGTGGAGACCCTTCTTCAGACTGATATATATGTGTGTGTTTATACGGATATGCATATCATATATTCCACACTTGTATACACACACTGAGCTTTTTTTCTTCGTTTATCATATTGTTTACAGTGTACCATATTTACACATTCTGTTCTGCTGCAGTAAGTAAGAATTTCATTGTTCTATCTGGGACAAGACAATAAAACACTCCTGACTGCGATGGGAAAAGAATATTCATATAATTCAACACCAAAGCAAATAGCTGGAGATTATCAGCATGACCTACACTTGCCCCTCGCTACACTTGCCCCTCACTACACTTGCCTCCTGATCGGCTGAGTGTTCCCAGCATTTTCTGTTTACATATTATGAAAGTAAATAAAAGCTGAAATAGTTTATGGATTTACCAATATGCAACACAGAACGCCACAGGAGATCCTTCTTCCCTGTGGCTATCAAACTGTACAACTCCTCCCCCTTCTGTCGTGGGCTAGACTGATTTTGGTTTAATATTTCATTTATTTTGTGTTTTATGACTTGGCAGATCAATTTCCCTCCTGGGATAAATAAAGTTCTATCATACTTATATAGTTTGTTATAATTGCTTAATATCTTGATATAATTTATTAAAACTGTAATTTGTTGTCTAGCATCAGCACTGGTTTAAACTTTACAGATTGATTTTTATTTGATTTAGGTGACCGTATACCAGAAAATCTTCAACTTTTATCAAAGATCGAGCACATCAAGATCTTTGATGTCTCTGTGCACCTCGACTGGCTCAAAAGATGCAGTTGCTTCCAATCAGTTGAGGCCTTGCACCCTGGTCCATCCTCAGCAGCATCTGCTCAATCGTCGACTATACAAAGAGCAAAATTCTGCAGGAGGCCAGATTCAATGCCGGGCTCTGTCTATGGATGGGCACGAATACCGGACACAAGGCAAGACTGCAGACCATGAACATTTTACAGCGGTGTACAGGTTTCAAGGAATACGATTCTTCAGAGCTATTTCCAAGTTTAAAATAGTTCAGACTGGCATAACTGTAGCCCTTCTGCCTACAGTTTATTATTTTTACCTGCAGGACCTGGTGCAGTGTTCTTTGGTCAGTTACATCACTGGGTTATCAGGTTTTGCTATTGTTATGCTCTACTCCATGAGTTACTATCTAAGGCATTTCATAGGGATGTTGTATTTGAATGACTCTGGGACCACGTTGATGGTTTCACACCTGACATTTTGGGGAAACAGGAATGACTTTTATGTTCCAGTCAAAGACGTTGTGCCTCTTGGAGATACTGGGGATGCAACAAATGAAACTATTCTGCAGTTTAGAAGGTACAATAGCACTGAAGTTTTCTACTTCACTATTAAGTTTGGCCAGATTATTGACAAACAAAAATTCTTGCAGGTATTTGGTTGTATTTAATGAATAAAGAATACTAGATTTGTTTCCTGTTCTAATAACTATGACAAATATAGATACTGAAGTAAATTAGAGAAATGGATTTCAATTTTACTTTTAACTTTATAAATCACAAAATTAAAGGTGTGTTAAATGAAAGGTTTAATTCAGATTAAAATAAGTACCTTATTTACACAACTGGGGGTACAAACAATAGACAATAGGTGCAGGAGGAGGCCATTCAGCCCTTTGACAGCACCACCATTCAATGTGATCATGGCTGATCATTCTCAATCAGTGCCCCGTTCCTGCCTTCTCCCCATACCCCCTGACTCCACTATCCTTAATAATAATAATAATAATAATATATTTATTTTATATAGCGCCTTAACACATGCACAAAGCGCTTTACAAATACAATTAACATAGAAACAAACAGACAAACTATCCTGACGGAAAAGCGGCGAATACTCAACGCCAGCGTCCTCTCACGTCAGGGTCCGGCAGTAGACATTAAAGAACACAAGACACACAGATACAATTTTTTACACAAAACAGCCATCACAGTGATTGCTCTAGGCATACCCTCACTGTGATGGAAGGCAAAGTCTTATCTCCTCCTCGTCTTAGAGTCTTATCTCTATCTAGCTCTCTCTTGAAAGCATTCAGAGAACTGGCCTCCACTGCCTTCTGAGGCAGAGAATTCCACAGATTCACAACTCTCTGACTGAAAATGTTTTTCCTCATCTCCGTTCTAAATGGCCTACCACTTATTCTTAAACTGCGCCCCCTGGTTCTGGACTCCCTCAACATTGGGAACATGTTTCCTGCCTCTAACGCGTCCAACTCCTTAATAATCTTATATGTTTCAATAAGATCCCCTCTCATCCTTCTAAATTCCAGTGTATATAAGCCTAGTCGCTCCAGTCTTTCAACATATGACAGTCCCGCCATTCTGGAAATTAACCTAGTAAACCTATGCTGCACGCCCTCAATAACAAGAATATCCTTCCTCAAATTTGGAGACCAAAACTGCACACAGTACTCCAGGTGCGGTCTCACTAGGGCCCTGTACAACTGTAGAAGGACCTCTTTGCTCCTTTACTCGACTCTTGTTATGAAGGCCAACATTCCATTTGCTTTCTTCACTGCCTGTTGTACCTGCATGCTTCCTTTCAGTGACTGATGCACCAGGACACCCAGATCTCGTTGTACGTCCCCTTTTCCTAACTTGACACCATTCAGATAATCTGCCTTATTCTTACCACCAAAGTGGATAACCTCACACTTATCCACATTAAACTGCATCTGCCATGCATCCGCCCACTCACACAGCCTGTCCAAGTCACCCTGCAACCTCAACATCTTCCTCACAGTTCACACTGCCCCCCAACTTTGTGTCATCTGCAAATTTGCTAATGTTGCTTTTAATCCCTTCATCCAAGTCATTAATGTATAGCTGCGGTCCCAGCACCGAGCCTTGTGGTACCCCACTAGTCACTGCCTGCCATTCTGAAAGGGACCCATTGATCCCCACTCTTTGCTTTCTGTCTGTCAACCAATTTTCTATCCATGTCAGTACCCTACTCCCAATACCATGTGCTCTAATTTTGCACACTAATCTCCAATGTGGGACCTTGTCGAACACAAGACCAATACAGCCAAGAGTGGCTGCACTGCCTTTCAATAAATCACACGTGATCAACTCCACTCTTACCTGATTCATACCCTCTGTTTCCCCTGGAATCCAAAAGATTTAGTAATAATAGTAAAATATGGGCACCCTAATATATCGTGACAAAGGACAACTTTGGACAATAGTGTTATTACACATAGAAACATAGAAAATAGGTGCAGGAGTAGGCCATTCAATATGATCATGGCTGATCATCCAACTCAGTATCCGGTACCTGCCTTCTCTCCATACCCCCTGATCCCTTTAGCCACAAGGGCCACATCTAACTCCCTCTTAAATATAGCCAATGAACTGGCCTCAACTACCTTCTGTGGCAGAGAATTCCACAGATTCACCATTCTCTGTGTGAAAAAAAACGTTCTCATCTCGGTCCTAAAAGACTTCCCCCTTATCCTTAAACTGTGACCCCTTGTTCTGGACTTCCCCAACATCGGGAACAATCTTCCTGCATCTAGCCTGTCCAACCCCTTAAGAATTTTGTAAGTTTCTATAAGATCCCCCCTCAATCTTCTAAATCCCAGCGAGTACAAGCCGAGTCTATCCAGTCTTTCTTCATATGAAAGTCCTGCAATCCCAGGAATCAATCTGGTGAACCTTCTCTGTATTCCCTCTATAGCAAGAATGTCTTTCCTCAGATTAGGAGACCAAAACTGTACGCAATACTCCAGGTGTGGTCTCACCAATGCCCTGTACAACTGCAGCAGAACCTCTCTGCACATTGTGCAAGATAACACCTTTCAAAGTGAGTGATGACATCATCAAAGAAAACTTGGGCTCAAACCTTGATGGGTGGTAACATGGTCAAAGAAATGTGTTTTAAAGATCACCTTAAACAAGGAACAAAATGTTGAGAGGCAAGGGGATTAAGGAAAATAATAGTTCTAGGGGTTAATGGAATCAAGGGATATGGGGAGAAGGCAGTCACGGGGTATTGATTGGGGACGATCAGCCATGATCACAATGAATGGGGTGCTGGCTCGAAGGGCCGAATGGCCTCCTCCTGCAACTATTTTCTATGTATCTATGTAATTATATATCTCAAGGCTGCTACAGGTGGAGGTAGAAGCAGAAGAATGTTGATCTGGAGATCATAGACACGAGGAAAGGCATGAAATCTGAATGAGAATAGTGCTCAAGGTGTGATCAGGCTTGGAATCTAAGCGAGTCAGTAGGTGATGGGCAGAATGTTTGTTGCGAAAAGTTAGGTGTGCAGGAGAGTGTATGTCCTTGCACACCAATTACAGAAAATCATCTAAGATGCTTGAGCAATCCTAACTGAACAAGTGTAAGAAAAAAACTGCAGATGCTGGTTTAAATCGAAGGTAGATACAAAATGCTGGAGTTACTCAGCGGGTCGGGCAGCATCTCGGGAGAAGGATTGGGTGATGTTTCGGGTCGAGAATGTCTGGAACGTGGCAGCCTCACAGGTTGGTTCCATCACACACACTCCCCTTTTACAGGGCTGTGTGCCGTGACTTCTTGTCAGAAGTTTGTGGACTCCATTTCCAAGTAATAGTTGTTTAGTTGGTGCCTAAAACAGGCTCGATAGAGCAAGACTTTTGTCTTGAGAAAACCTTTAGTCAAAAACTTCTGCAAGACATCTGACATCTGGAGTCTTTAAATCAGATTGAGGATTTGCATCCAGATCTCAGCATTCCAAGATGGACATTTATTGAATCCCCTCCTGTTCCGACCTCCTTTGTTAATCACAGTTGTTCAAAGTGTTGAACAGACAATCTTGCAGGTGAACTTCTACCTTTACTGGTTTTATCCTGAAATGTGAAAGGCATAGGGCTGTATAATTGTCTGTTGGGTACTGCGTTTACCACCTGTTGTGTTGCTCCTGCTGCAAGAAAGAATGTCATTGTCCTTTTTCAGGACTTATGACAATAAAACACACACGACTCTGTCTAATGAGAGGCTTGGAGTGTACGTCTGAACTCTCTCAGTGCCCAGTGTTCAACAACCTTTCTGTCTCACCTTTGATGCTCCCATGACCCAAGGACATCCAATATCACCCTATCACTGGCACTCAACTGCAAGACCAAAGTACACATTCAATACGGGATCGCTGGTCGGTGTAGACTCGGTGGGCCGAAGGGCCTGTATCCACGCTGTTTGTCTAAACTAAAAAGGAAACATCTGCTCTATCATGGCGTGACATCAAGTGTGCAACTATTACTTGTTAAAAAAAGTGCACCCAACCACACAGTCAATACATTGTTTAACACAGGGAAATATATTTGTTCTCATCCCCCCTTCCATGAGCTCTGTATAAAACAAACAGCAGAAACAAATGTACTCTATTAGTTTCAAACGAGTACAATCGTAGATCATCTTTCTCAATAATATATAACATTTGAAGAAATTAAAATTTATTTGAAGATATACACAGTGAAGAATAAAACTGTATCACAAATTCTATGTTTGGCTGGCTGGCTGGCCACGATTAAGACACATTTTACTCAAGCAACTAGACTTTTAGATTATTTGACAGCAAGTACACGAAATATGGCAATTATATAGAAATTATTTTGACATAATCCACCATTAATTCACCAGGGAGCATGTGTAACAGTTTATAACAGAGGACAATTAGCCATGGTTCATTATGAATACTGTTTGATTGATATCTTTCTCTGATACAAAATATCAGTAAAAATTACAAAAACATTGACCAGATTAAGTGTGAAACTGGTGTTACACGAATGGATTGGTGTTCAATTTACACACTTACAACCAGGACATCTGACAATGGAAAATAATCACTACCTTTGACACATAATTAGTTGTATTTTCACAGTAGTGGATGCTGAATGTTACACAAATTACACTGAAATATCTTTAGAGGTCAAACTATTGATTTCTAAAATACTGGCGTACATGGTGGATAGAAATGTTGAGTAAGTGGATGTGCAATTTGTCAGACTGTTTGATAGCAATTAGTTGAGTTGTGGGTTGTCTGCCCTTTTGTGCGCACGCCCATTCCATCATCTTTTCACTTCTAGGCACCCAGAACATCATTGAAAACATTCAGGAAGAGATGTGCATGATGTGGCCTGAACACTAAGGTTGGGCGGAATCGAATGGACTTTTCTCCACAGCCACCGAGTACAATACCTAACGGAAGAAGAGCCAGTGGTCAGGTGCATGGAATAACAGTCCTTTATCAATTGCTTACTTGTCTAATTTAAGTAAAGAAACTGGCATTTTGTAAGCTTTTTGGAGCAACAAAAGTGTAGCACGGTTGTATTTTCCTTGTTCTGCTCCGTTCCTGAAAGTATCATTCATAAGGTCATAAGGGATAGGAGCATAATGAGGCCATTCGGCCCATCAAGTTTACTCCGCCATTCAATCATGGCTGATTATCCCTCCTAACCCCATTCTCCTGCCTTCTCTCCATAACCCCTAATGCCCGTACTAATCGAGAATCTATCTCTGCCTTAAAAATATCCACTGACTTGGTCTCCACAGCCTTCTGTGGCAAAGAAGTCCACAGATTCACCACCCTCTGACAAAAGAAATTCCTTCTTATCTCGTTCCTAAAGGAACGCCCTTTAATTCTAAAGCTATGACCTCTAGTCCTAGACTCTCCCACTATTGGAAACATCTTCTCCACATCCACTCTATCCAAGCCTTTCACGTTTCAATGAGGTCCGCCCTCATCCTTCTCAATTCCAACGAATACAGGCCCAGTGCCGACAAACACTCATCATAGGTTAACTTACTCATTCCTGGGATCATTCTTGTAAACCTCCTCTGGACCCTCTCCAGAGCCAGCACATCCTTCCTCAGATGTGGTGTCCAAAATTGCTCACAATATTCCAAATGCAGCCTGCTCCTTATAGAGCCTCAGCATTACATCCCTGTTTTTGTATACAAGTCCTCTTGACATAAATGCATTGCGTTTGCCTTCTTTAATGCATTCAGCAAGCGCCCCGTGATGGTGATCATGGGCATAGCTCTCCCCTCCATCAAGGTATCTACACCAGGCGCTGCCTCCAGAAGGCGGCATCTATCATCACGATCCCCACCATCCGGGCCGTGCCCGCTTCTCACTGCTACCGTTGGGCAGGAGGTACAGAAGCCTCGGGTCCCACACCACCAGGGTCAGGAACAGATACCTTCCTGCAACCATCACACCCTAATCCTCCCTCAACAACGCAACACTACACACCACTCTTGCACTACTGTACACGTGGGATTTTTTATTTTCTACTACTGCTTTTGCACTAAACCCTTTTCTTGCACATAAATGCCAGTCTTTTTTCAATTAGAATTTGATGTATGATTCATGTATAATGAATAATGTAGGTTTGCCTGAGTCCATGTGCCTGCTGCTGCTAGCTGTATCTGTCATTGTACCTGTACTTCACCCTACCTGTGCATATGACATTGAACGTGAACTTGCTGTGGGCACCTACATCATTCATGCTGATTCTACCTGCCCGTTTGGGTCAGGGTTGCCCAACGTCGCAGTGTACCAATGTGGGCGGCACGGTGGCGCAGCGGTAGAGTTGCTGCCTTACAGCGAATGCAGCGCCGGACACCCAGGTTTGATCCTGACTACGGGCGCTGTCTGTACGAAGTTTGCACGTTCTCCCCGTGACCTGTGTGGGTTTTCTCCAAAATCTTCGGTTTCCTCCCACATTCCAAAGACGTACAGGTATGTAGGTTAATTGACTTGGTAAATGTAAAAATTGTCCCTAGTGTGTGTAGGATAGTGTTAGTGTGCGGGGATCGCTGGTCGGCGCGGGCACGGTGGGCCGAAGGGCCTGTCTCCGTGCTACCTCTCCAAACTAAACTAAACTAAACTATAAACTACCCAATCCAGCCCAGAGTTGGAAAGTCAGAGCAGCCTTTTGAAAACAACAAAGGGGAAACATTGGCCAGGACTGGGGAATAACTGCCCCATTGCTTGAAGTAAAGGCTTAATGCCTCAATCAAAAGTACTTATATTTAATACACATTTAAAAGCTGTAATCTCTGGCATCACCTGAGAATGTTGTACTCAAAGTCTTGCAAAGTCCCAGCTCATACTTCCCAGTAATACACTATGCTGTTCTTCACATCATTGTGATGTATCCACCCCTTTTACACATCATATTACAATCTCTAATACAAGATTTTACTCCGAGAAAATCTTTACATCTATGACCCTAGAGCAAAAGACATTTGGTCCCACGAACTACAGACTCGCTCACAACCTCTAACTATATGATGGTCCAAATTATTTGCAGATGTGAATAATGTTACGCCTCAGTTCCCGAAGCCCAGCAAAACCCAATGGGCTCCAATTCCAAAGCGTTAGATGGAGTCCTTGGTAACTGTCCTTACCTTTGTTTCTCATCTTCAAGACAAGTTGATTGCGTACGGTTTCATTGGGCGCATCGATGGAGCAGAAGGTTCCTCTTCCTCTGGCTCTGCTCAGGATGTGAGGATACAGAATCTGCACAGAGCAACAGCGTTGAAATCCAAGACCAATCATTTCACGCAAATCCCAAAGGGAACCAGAGATTGTAAAGCTCTAGTCTGAAGATAATTCTTGGTTACATGATTAAGAAATCATCAAAAAAGGATGCCCGTGATCTGACTCTCCTCATGATCTCATTCAAAAATCTTATACTGAAATAACCCTACTTGATTCTCAAAGGCCACACATAAAACTCAAGGTGCGGGGGCATAATCTATCTTTAGATTTCTGAAAATCTAACTTTGATTTGATATCCTGCAATCATCCTCTCCTGCAATAGGGACTCAACTTGGGTTGCCAACATCCCCACTCCCACATACGGGACAAGGTGACGTCACGGCCCCGCGCCCCACATGACCTCACCCAGCCAGCGGCCACGTGCTCCCGCTCCACCAATGGCGGCCTTCGGGCCGGGAGGCGGGTTGTATAGGAAGGTTTAAATCGAAGGCAGACACAATTAGGTCACCCATTCCTTCTCTCCAGAGATGCTGCCTGACCCGCTGAGTTACTCTAGCTTTGTGTGTCTACCCGGGAGGCGGGTTGCCAGGCAACCTCCGTTAGGCGGCACCGGGGCCTCTGGGCCTACACTGGCCACACCGCACCCACACTGTCCACACCGCACCCACACTGTCCACACCCACACTGTCCGCACCCACACTGTCCACACCCACACTGTCCACACCGCACCCACACTGTCCACACCCACACTGTCCACACCCACACTGTCCACACCCACACTGTCCACACCCACACTGTCCACACCCACACTGTCCACACCCACACTGTCCAAACCCACACTGTCCACACCCACACTGTCCGCACCCACACTGTCCGCACCCACACTGTCCGCACCGCACCTACACTGTCCCTAAGGTAGGCACAGACTTTAACCAGCATCTGCAGTTTTTTCCTACCACACTGTCCGAGCCTTGAGCCCAATAGGGGACAAGGGCGGTCCCGTACGGAACAAACCAATTTACCCCAAAATGCGGGCTGTCCCGGCTAATACAGGACAGTTGGTAACCCTATCCTCCTGCCATCACTGGTATCTGCTCATTGCCGCTTGCAACAATACCGTGTTGATTCAGTTTAGTTTATTGTCACGTGTACCGAGGTACACTGAGAAGCTTTTGTTGCGTGCTATCCAGTCAGTGGAAAGACAGCACGTGATTACAATCGTGCCATTCACAGTGTACAGATGCATGATAAGGGAATAACGTATACAGTGCCCTGTCAGCCAACTCCACCTACAGCTGGCTGAACACCAACTACAAAGTTGATGGGATTTGCTAATACTGGAAGATTATGGCAATTAGTCTCAGGCGGTTGGTTACATTTGCAATGTAACCTTGTCCAGCAAACATATCAGTAGTAAAGTAGGGACTGTCATATGTTGAAAGACTGGAGCGACTAGGCTTGTATACACTGGAATTTAGAAAGATGAGAGGGGATCTTATCGAAACGTATAAGATTATTTAGGGTTTGGACACATTAGGCAGGAAACATGTTCCCAATGTTTGGGGAGTCTAGAACAAGGGGCCACAGTTTAGGAATAAAGGGGAAGGCCATTTAGAACGGAGATGAGGAAAAACTTTTTCAGTCAGAGAGTTGTGAATCTGTGGAATTCTCTGCCTCAGAAGGCAGTGGAGGCCAATTCTCTGAATGCATTCAAGAGAGAACTAGATAGAGCTCTTAAGGATAGCGGAGTCAGGGGGTATGGGGAGAAGGCAGGAACGGGGTACTGATTGAGAATGATCAGCCATGATCACATGGAATGGCGGTGCTGGCTCGAAGGGCCGAATGGCCTCCTCCTGCACCTATTGTCTAAAACAAAGATCTGCAGGTGCTGGTTTACAACAACAAAAAAGACACAAAAGTGCTGGAGTAACTCAACGGGGGGATCAGGCAGCATCTGTGGAGAACATGAATCGGTGACGTTCTTCAGTAATGTTGTCAATCCAAAATGACCATCAGTCTTGAACTCCTCACCATGTCACCTCACCTCACTAGGCCACAGAGTGCTGGTGTTCCCATGATTTACCCCCCCTCCCCCCACCCGCTCCACTTTAGCAATTACATTTGTTTAATGATGAAATGTAATAACACTTATGATCAGCCATGATCACATTGAATGGTGGTGCTGGCTCGAAGGGCCGAATGGCCTACTCCTGCACCTACTGTCTATTGTCTTATTAAAAAATATATCCAAATACAGCAAGTGATAAACGCACAATGAATTTAAATGTATTAAGAACTGAATGTAAATGGAAAATTACAATAGGCTAAGCAACTGTAAAATAAAGTAATTGTTTTACATTTCATTACCCCTTAAGGAAATGCAAAATAATGATTTATTTTGCAGTTTGGATCAGATGATGTTGGTTACCTGCAGATCCTTCAGTCCCTTCATTAGAATCTTTCCACTTTCATTGACGTTATCCAGAAGCTTTTCTGCCCGAATGACATTGAGTACTTCAGAAAACATCAGATTTTTTGAAGGATCTCCCAACCACGTGTTGAAAATCCTGTAGGGCTGGAACAACACAGTGCATCAACACAAAAGGTTCAAAGGACACAGAGTGCTGGAGTAACTCAGCGGCTCAGGCAGCATCTGTGGGGAACATGGATAGGTGACGTTTCACAGAGTGCTGGAGTAACTCAGCGGGTCAGGCAGCATCTGTGGGGAACATGGATAGGTGACGTTTCACAGTGCTGGAGTAACTCAGTGGGTCAGGCAGCATCTGTGAAGAACATGGATAGGTGACGTTTCACAGAGTGTTGGAGTAACTCAGCGGGTCAGGCAGCATCTCTGGGGAACATGGATAGGTGACGTTTCACAGAGTGCTGGAGTAACTCAGCGGGTCAGGCAGCATCTGTGGAGAACATGGACAGGCCATTCGGCCCACCGAGTCCTCGCCAACCAGCGATCCCCGCACGCGAGCACTATCCTACACACTAGGGACAGTTTACACTTATACCAAGTATATAAACCCAAGCCAATTAACCTACAAACCTGTATGTTTTGGGCTTGGATAGAATGGATGTGGAGAGGATGTTTCCACTGGTGGGAGAGTCTAGGACTAGAGATCACAGCCATAGAATTCAAGGACTTTCTTTTAGGAAGGAGATGAGGAAGAGTTTCTTTAGTCAGAGGGTGGTGAATCTGTGGAATTCGTCGCAAAAGAAGGCTGTGGAGGCCAAGTCAATAGATATATTTAAGGCAGAGATACAGTATAGATTCTTAATTAGTACGGGTGCCAGGGGCTGGGCGAAAAGACAGGAGAGAGAGGTTAGGAGGGAGAGATAGATCAGCCATGATTGAATGGTGGAGTGGACTTGATGGGTTGATTCTACATCTATCACTTATGATCTTATCATCTTATGAGTGTGGGAGGAAACCGAAGATCTCGGAGAAAACCCACGGGGAAAGGTCACGGGGGGAACGTACAAACTCCGTACAGACGGCACCCGTAGTCGGGATGGAACCCGGGTCTCCGGCGCTGCAAGCGCTGTAAGGCAACGACTCTACCGCTGTGCCCCCGTGACCGCCCTCGATGTGGAAGGAAGATGTGGCTTTATCACGGACACTCACCATATCGGGCCTCAGTTCATCCTTGTAGAAGTAGCCGCCAGACAACAGCTTCTTACTGAAGGTGACGATGTCCGCTGGGTCATCCAGTCCCCAGTGCTCGTGGGCCCAGAACTTGCCCGTGCCGCCACCACCCGTCTGCACCTCGTCGCACAGGAACGCACACCCGTGCTGGGGTCATGGCCACATGCGGCAGGGAGGGGAGGGAGGGGAGGGAGAGGAGGGAGGGGAGGGAGAGGAGGGAGGGGAGGGAGAGGAGGGAGGGGAGGGAGAGGAGGGGAGGGAGAGGAGGGGAGGGAGAGGAGGGGAGGGAGAGGAGGGAGGGGAGGGAGAGGAGGGAGGGGAGGGAGAGGAGGGAGGGGAGGGAGAGGAGGGAGGGGAGGGAGAGGAGGGAGGGGAGGGAGAGGAGGGAGAGGAGGGAGAGGAGGGAGAGGGACAACAAGGCAGGATGTCAAACGCTTGAGGCAATGGTAAACACAATGCGAGATCGGTGAAGTTACAACCATCTCTACAGGAGACAGCTCAAATAGCAGGAAACAAAATGGGAGACAGCAAAGTGAAATAAATCTATCATCAGTGTAAATAACTATTCTGTGTAGGAAGGAACTGCAGATGCTGGTTTACACTGAAGATAGACACAGAGTGCTGGAGTAACTCAGCGGCTCAGACAGCATCTCTGGAGAGAAGGAATAGGTGACGTTTCATCACCTGAAGAAGGGTCTCGACCTGAAACGTCACCCATTCCTTTTCTCCAGAGATGCTGCCTGAGCCGCTGAGTTACTCCAGCACTCTGTGTCTATTCAGTTTAGTTCAGTTCCAGTTGAGTTTAGTTGATTGTCCCGTGTACCGAGCGAGGTACAGTGTAAAGCTTTTGTTGCGTGCTAACCAGTCAGTGGAAAGACAGCACACGATTACAATCGAGCCAATCACAGTGAACAGACACATGATAAGGGGGTAACGTTTAGTGCAAGGTAAAGCCAGTAAATCCGATCAAATGTATAGGAAAAAAACTGCAGATGCTGGTTAAAATGGAAGGTAGACACCCAATGCTGGAGTAACTCAGCGGGTCAGGCAGCATCCCGGGAGAGAAAGAATGGGTGACGTTTCGTGTCGTGACCCTTCTTCAGTCTGAAAAGGGTCTTGACCCGAAACGTCACCCATTCCTTCTCTCCCGAGGTGCTGCCTGACCCCCTGAGTTACTCCTGCATTGTGTGTCTATCTTCAAAGTCCAATCAATGATAGCCAAATGTCACCAATGAGGCAGATGGAGGTTGAGGCCTGCTCTCTGGTTGTGGTCGGATGGTTCTGTTGCCTGATGATTCCTTTCATCTACCCGTCCTACCCAAGTGAAGAATCCATATTTTCCAATCTTTCTCGTGCATAACAAGTATCAAAAATGCACAATGCGTAATTTATGTGGTTCCTCTTTCTTTAGGAGGAAGTCCCTTGTGTGTCAAGGAAACGGTTGGCCACGTGAATGGGCAGCTGGAGCAGTTTAGCTGCCGTAGATTATTTTCTAAATGGGGAGAGAATCCAGAAATCTGAGGTGCAATGGGGCTTGCTGGTTATGGTGCAGGATTCCCAACAAGTTAATCTGCAAGTTGAATCAGCAGTAAGGAAAGCAAATGCAATGCTAGCATTTATTTCGAGAGGGCTTGTAATGAGGGCTACAAAAACAGGGATGTAATGTAATGCTGAGGCTCTACAGGGCACTGGTCAGGCCGCATTTGGAATATTGTGAGCAATTTTGGGCACCATATCTGAGGAAGGATGTGCTGGCTCTGGAGAGGGTCCAGAGGAGGTGCTGGGTCTGGAGAGGGTCCAGAGGAGGTGCTGGCTCTGGAGAGGGTCCAGAGGATGTGCTGGGTCTGGAGAGGGTCCAGAGGAGGTGCCGGCTCTGGAGAGGGTCCAGAGGATGTGCCGGCTCTGGAGAGGGTCCAGAGGATGTGCCGGCTCTGGAGAGGGTCCAGAGGAGGTGCTGGGTCTGGAGAGGGTCCAGAGGATGTGCTGGGTCTGGAGAGGGTCCAGAGGATGTGCTGGGTCTGGAGAGGGTCCAGAGGATGTGCTGGCACTGGAGAGGGTCCAGAGGATGTGCTGGGTCTGGAGAGGGTCCAGAGGAGGTGCCGGCTCTGGAGAGGGTCCAGAGGAGGTGCTGGCTCTGGAGAGGGTCCAGAGGATGTGCTGGGTCTGGAGAGGGTCCAGAGGAGGTGCTGGCTCTGGAGAGGGTCCAGAGGAGGTTTACAAGAACCATCCCAGGAATGATCATTGCCCGAGGTGATCGTTGTCAACACTGAGCTCTCTCATCATGAGCCCTGTCCGTGTTAATCTCTAAATCTAAATCTAAATCTACAAGGCCCGTGTACATAGTGTACATGGTGTGGTAAGCTACAAGGCCCGTGTACATAGTGTACATAGTGTACATGGTGCGGTAAGCTACAAGGCCCGTGTACATAGTGTACATGGTGTGGTAAGCTACAAGGCCCGTGTACATAGTGTACATGGTGCGGTAAGCTACAAGGCCCGTGTACATAGTGTACATGGTGTGGTAAGCTACAAGGCCCGTGTACATAGTGTACATAGTGTACATGGTGTGGTAAACTACAAGGCCTGTGTACATAGTGTACATGGTGTGGTATGCTACAGGCCCGTGTACATAGTGCAGTAAGCTACAAGGCCCGTGTACATAGTGTACATAGTGTACATGGTGCGGTATGCTACAAGGCCCGTGTACATAGTGCAGTATTCCTGAGATATGGGGCATGACTGGGGCAGGGCCAGGTGCACGCCCAGACATCGGGGTTCCCTTTGTCCTCTTGTTCTCCGAGCTGGAGGTCAAGTACATTTTCCAAGCTAGTTATGAAGTTGCCAAACTCTCAGATGGGCAGAGTTTTACCAGGTAGGAGTTGCTGAGAGGAACCTACCTTCTTGGCAACATTACGCAGCTTGCGGAAGAAGTCATCTGACGCATGGTTGTCTCCGCCCTCAGACTGGATCGGCTCAATGATTATTGCAGCCACGTTTCTTCCCTTCTTTCTGAATTTTACTATCAAATCTTCCACCTGAGTGGGCAAGAGGACAGGAGAGCCGTTGCAAGCTTTGCTTTCTTCATTCATGAGCAAAGTTCAGGTTAAGTGGCCTAGTTAACAATGTGACTTTTAATTCGAGATTATCGAGGTCAATATGCAACCATCCTGGGCAACTGTCCATGCGGACGATCAGCCATGATCACAATGAAGGGCCAAATGGCCTCCTCTTGCACCTATTTGCTATGTTTCAATGTTACAACAACTGCCAGTTACATCATTCAAGGCTGATCCTTGGGATAACACTATAACTTGAAACCCTCTGTCTACATCAGCCTTGTTATTTATACTTTTGGCGATTATTGTCTTGCAGTCTGGAGTGTTGTAACAGTAATTCCCAAGGCTATTCACAAACTCCCCTAATCTCCATTTGCCAGGACACTCAGAGTAACAATCATCGGCATTTTATGCGTTTTTTCTACTGACAATTTGAAAATCTATTTAAATGCACAGGAGGATTGTAGGAGCTGATGACGTGACCTTCAATCACAGAGGGACTGGCATCAAATAAGCTTTTCTAATAGTGTAGTGTAATGTGAGAAATGAAACTAAAAACTAATTTAAAGGCAGTTGTGTGGATCAGTGGATAGTAAATGCTAAATATGTAGAGGATATGTGGAGGCCAATTCACTGGATGTTTGCCCGGGTCTCTGGCACTGGAAGGCAGCAACTCTACAGGTCACGGTGGCGCAGCGGTAGAGTTGCTGCCTTACAGCGAATGCAGCGCCGGAGACCCGGGTTTGATCCCGACTATGGATGCTGACTGTACGGAGTTTGCACGTTCTCCCCGTGACCTGCGTGGGTTTTCTCCGAGATCTTCAGTTTTCTCCCACACTCCAAAGACAGACAGGTCTGTAGGTTAATTGGCTTGGTAAATGTAAAAATTGTCTCTAGTGGTGTAGGATAGTGTTAGTGTGTGGGGATCGCTGGTCGGCGCGGACCCGGTGGGCTGAAAGGGCCTATTTCCGCGCTGTATCTCTAAACTGAACTACACTAAACTTCCGCTGTGCCACCGTGCAGCCCTAGGACAGGTTCCATCCAAATGAGTGAAAGTGCAAGTGTGAAGTGTGAGACTGACCTCCTCCAGGCACCTCGCCTCCTCTTCTGAATTCTCCCGCACAAACTCGTCCAAAGGATACTTCAGCATTGGGAAAGGAGCAGTGGGCCAGTCAAAGGCAGGAATATCGAGCTTGTGGACAGCCTTGGAATGTGTTGCTGTCAGGCAACCTGCAGGGCGGGAAACGAGGGCCACACCAACTTCATTTCCACATCTATACACTAAAACTCTTGTTTGTTTGTTTGTCCCTGAACTACCGCCAAAACCGTACACGATAGCGCGACAATTTTAGCCCCACCTTACTCACCGTCATCCCTTTGGTGCTAATGGGAGAAGTTTCATTGAAATCAGTGTTATATTTTTAAAGTTATTCACATTTTAAAGTTTAAATGTATCTCCTAGGGGGGGGGGGGGGGGGAGGGAGGGAGGGGGGGAAGGGAGGAAGGAGGATAAGGGGGGTTGAGGGGTTGAGGGGGATGGAGTGGGGGGGGGGGGGAGGGGAGGAGGGGGGAGAGGAGTGGGGGGAAGAGGAGGGGGAGAGGGGTGGGTTGTAGGAGGGGGGTAGAGGGGAGGGGGTAGAGGGGAGGGAGTAGAGGGGAGGGGGGTAGAGGAGAGGGGGGGTAGAGGGGAGGGGGGTAGAGGGGAGGGGGGTAGAGGGGAGGGGGGTAGAGGGGAGGGGGGTAGAGGGGAGGGGAGGGGGGTAGAGGGGAGGGGGGTGGAGGGGAGGGGGGTAGAGGGGAGGGGGGTAGAGGGGAGGGGGGTAGAGGGGAGGGGGGTAGAGGGGTAGAGGGGTAGAGGGGAGGGGGGTAGAGGGGAGGGGGGTAGAGGGGAGGGGGGGAGGGGGGTAGAGGGGAGGAGGGGAGGGGGGGAGGGGGGTAGAGGGGAGGGGGTAGAGGGGAGGGGGTAGAGGGGATAGGGGTGGAGGGGGGAGGGGGTAGAGGGGAGTGGGGTAGAGGGGAGGGGGTAGAGGGGTAGAGGGGAGGGGGGTAGAGGGGAGGGGGGTAGAGGGGAGGGGGGAGGGGGGAGGGGGGTAGAGGGGAGGGGGGGAGGGGGTAGAGGGGAGGGGGGTAGAGGGGAGGGGGGTAGAGGGGAGTAGAGGGGAGGAGGGTATAGGGGAGGAGGGTATAGGGGAGGGAGGTAGAGGGGAGGGGGGTAGAGGGGAGGGGAGGGGGGTAGAGGGGAGGGAGTAGAGGGGAGGGGGGTAGAGGGGAGGGAGTAGAGGGGAGGGGGGTAGAGGGGAGGGGGGTAGAGGGGAGGGGGGTAGAGGGGAGGGGAGGGGAGGGGGGTAGAGGGGAGGGGAGGGGGGTAGAGGGGAGGGGAGGGGGGTAGAGGGGAGGGGGTAGAGGGGAGGGGGTAGAGGGGAGGGGGGAGTAGAGGGGAGGGAGTAGAGGGGAGGGGGGTAGAGGGGAGGGGGTAGAGGGGAGGGGGGTAGAGGGGAGGGGAGGGGGGTAGAGGGGAGGGGGTAGAGGGGAGGGGGTAGAGGGGAGGGGGGGTAGAGGGGAGGGGGGAGTAGAGGGGAGGGGGGTAGAGGGGAGGGGGGTAGAGGGGAGGGGGTAGAGAGGAGGGGAGGGGAGGGGGGTAGAGGGGAGGGAGTAGAGGGGAGGGGGGTAGAGGGGAGGGGGGTAGAGGGGAGGGGGGTAGAGGGGAGGGGGGGGGAGAGGGTGCTGCACCAATGCAAGAGAGGTTTGGGCCCAACGGGTCCACTTGGTCTAGTTATAAATAAATCCATGAAAACCTAACGCCAGAATCAGGGAGCGCAGTAACGTTAAATAACTTAAATATTCCTCACATATTACAGATGATGAAATCCACAGTGAAGATATTTGGTTTGTCCACATGCTCAATACAATCAAATAATTAGATTTTTGGAATAAATCATGAGAGGAATAGATGGGGTAGATGCACAGAGTCTCTTGCCCAGAGCAGTTGAATCGAGGACCAGAGGACATGCTGTAGGTTCAAGGTGAAGGGGAAAGGATTTAATAGGAATCTGAGGGGCAGGTTTTCCACACAGAGGGTGGTGGGTGTGGCCAAAGCTGCCAGAGGAGGTAGTTGAGGCTGGGACAATCCCAACGTTTAAGAAACAGTTGGACAGGTACATGGATAGGACAGGTTTGGAGGGATATGGGCCAAACGCGGACAGGTGGGACTAGTGTAGCTGGGACATGTTGGCTGGTGTGAGCAAGTTGGGCCGAAGGGCCTGTTTCCACGCTGTATCACTCTGTGAATCTAAATTTTTCATCATGTTAGAATAATGTTAACATTTTTATTGTTAGAATATTATTATTGTTGGATTGATGATTTCCTCAAATTCCACAAGACAAATCCACCTCACAATGAGCCAAAGAAGAGCAAGTAATCACCCAGAAACATTCCCTCCTCAAACCTCCTTAACATCTTTACCAAAACACTCAACTACTTTCCTGAAATAGGGACCCAGCCCAAAATATCACCTATCCATGTTCTCCACAGATGCTGCCTGACCCGCTGAGTTACTCCAGCACTCTGTGAAACGTCACCTATCCATGTTCCCCAGAGATGCTGCCTGACCTGCTGAGTTACTCCAGCACTCTGTGTCTTTTGTTGTAGACCAGCACCTGCAGTTCCTTGTTTCTCCCATTAGTTCTTGCTTATCTTTCTAATAATCCTTACATTTATTTCCTAATGATTTTGCCTACTCCGTTCCTACGTTTGCTGGGCCCCTGGTTCGAAGTGACAGTCCTCTAATTTATCTTCTGATGAGCATTAACCTCACAGGCCAGATTGTTACAATTATTTAATGAGTCCCCCACAAATGACAGAGTTAAGCACATTCTTGTACGGGCTTGAAGCCAAATACATTCACTTATTCATAATTATTGAGTCTGAAGAAGGGTCTCTACCTAAAACGTCACCCATTCTTTCTCTCCAGAGATGCTGCCTGTCCCACTGAGTTACTCCAGCTTTTTGTGTCTATCTTCACTTATTCATAGTTTATTTTTATATATATATATTTTTTTAAATTGTGGAATTTGTTCCTTACCAAACGTCCGTCCGTGAAATCCGCCCATGAAGGAGAGAATGGTAATGTCGGGGCTTCCGGGAGCCTAAAGACAGAGGCAACAGTCAGACACCACCAGGTGACACTGTTTCACATCAAGTCTAAATACATACACACAGTTTCACTGGTACACCTCCCTTCAAATCCCCTCTGCATTCCTTATACAACCTGCACCATGAGAATCCAGCAGCTCATCAATTTTGAGCAAGATGTAGTTTGTGAATTGCTTTGTCGAAACAAAAAACCGCAGATGCCGGTTCATACTAAAGACAGACACAAAGTGCTGGAGTAACTCAGCAGGTCAGGCAACATCTCTGGAGAAAAAGGATAAGTGACGTTTTGGGTCAGGACCCTTCTTTACAACTTATCCTTTTTCTCCAGAGATCCTGCCTGACTTGCAGAGTTTCTTCGGCACTTTTTGTCTATTTCTTCTGAATTACTTTTCCAAAATTTCTGTTGCAAAATCTCAGTGGCCTTGATAGTTAACCGTACAGTTTATCAGAAACAGGAACAAAACACAAAGTACTGGAGGAACTGAGCAAGTTTCCAGTCTGTTGAGAGGTCCCGACCTGAAACATTGTCTCTCCATTCTCTCCAAACATGCTGCCTGACCAGCTAAGTTCCTCCAGCACTTTGTCTTTTGCTCAAGACATCAGAGCCTGCAGTTCTTGTGTCTCCAATATCAGAAACAAGATCTGCTCACAAGATACTCAAAATGAAATGAGAGGCATAGATCAGGTAGATGCAGAGTCTCTGGCCCAGAGTGGGTGAGGGGAAAAAGATTTCATAGGAATCTGAGGGGTAACTTTTTCACACAGAGGGTGTTGGGTGCATGGAACAAGCTGCCAGAGGAGGTAGTTGAGGCTGGGACTATCTCAACGTTTAAGAACCAGTTAGGCAGGTACATGGATAGGACAGGTTGGGAGGGATATGGACCAAATGCGGGCAGGCGGGACTAGTGTAGCTGGGACATGTAGGCCGGTGTGGGCAAGTTGGGTCGAAGGGCCTGTTTCCACACTGTATCACTCTATGACTCTCTTAAACACAGCTACTCGAAATGAGAAACATACAAACAGAAGAGAAAAACACGCAAAGTCCTATCAGAATAAGCAGGGGCATTCCCGGCTCAGTTTAGATTGTTGTACAGATGGGACAAATTATCTGTTTACCTAAATTTCCAACTGATGGAATGTAACACAACACAACAGAAAGACATTTATACAGGTGCTGGTTACAATGTTTGAAGGAGTTGCACGTGATAGCGGTGGTCAGAGTTTAGTGGTTTTACCTGGTTGATCATGCATGATTCCAACTCTTCCTTCGTATGCATCACATCTCCTCGTTCTTTGTTCTAAACAGAAGGAGAGGAGCAGACAGCTGATTTAGTCAAATAACCAGTGGTGACGAGGGGTGCCAACGTCCTCACTCCCAAATACGGGCAAGGTGACGTCACCGCCCAAGGTGGCGGCCGCCATTGGTGGAGCGGGAGCAGGTGGCCGCTGGCTGGGTGAGGTCACGTGGGGCGTGGGGCGGTGACGTCACCTTGTCCCGTATTTGAGAGTGAGGAAGTTGGAAACCCTATACGCAACCTTCATTAGGCGGCGCCCGGGCCTCCAGGCCTACAGCGTCCGGGCCTACAGCGTCCGGTCCTACAGCGTCCGGGCCTACAGCGTCCGGGCCTACAGTGTCCGGGCCTACAGCATCCGGGCCTACAGCGCCCCCTAGGCCTACAGCATCCGGGTCTACAGCATCCGGGCCTACAGCGTCCGGGCCTACAGCGTCCGGGCCTACAGCGTCCGGGCCTACAGTGTCCGGGCCTACAGCGCCCCCTGGGCCTACAGCGCCCCCTGGGCCTAATACGGGACAAGGGCGGTCCCATACGGGACAAAACAATTTAGCCCAAAATACGGGCTGTCCCAGCTAATACGGGACAGTTGGCGACCCTAGTGGTGACAGATCTTTCACCAAGTAGAGCAGCTTCCTAGGCTGACACTTTGACTGAGGAGGTTACCCGACTGTGTAACTCCTGCTGGGGTTGGACGATGTGTTGTTACCAACTACACCTGAAGATGCTTCCCACACCAACCATCCTGTCCTGGGCCTCCTCCATTGCCAGAGAGAGACCACATACAAACTGGAGGACCAGCACTTCATATTCCACTTGGCTAGCTTATAACCCAACGGTATGAACATTGAATTCTCCAGTTTCATAGCCTCTCTGCCACAATCGCACCCCCTTCCTTTTCCCTGACCCCCCCAGCCTGGTCAGCACACATTTCCCCCAGCACCGCCCCCAAGCCCCTCCACCCTGCTCCTTTCCTCTCCTCTGTACACTCATCTCCCATCCTCCAGTCCCACATTCCCCTTGCTGCAATGTTCGGAATGATTCCAAGGTGATTTTAGGTGCATTTTATTTTAAATATTTATTAAAAGCACTTTAACAAAACAGCTTATTTCATTTTAAATGATTTTTGAAGCTTCCAAGCGGGGCGGCACGGTGGCGCAGCGGGTAGAGCTGCTGCCTCACAGCGCCAGAGACCCGGGTTCCATCCTGACTACGGGCGCTGTCTGTACGGAGTTTGCACGTTCTCCCCGTGACCGGGTGCTCCGGTTTCCTCCCACACTCCAAAGACGTGCGGGTTTGTAGGTTAATTGGTTTCTGTAAAATTGTAAATTGTCCCCAGTGTGCAGGATAGTGCTAGTGTACTGGGGATCGCTGGTCGGTGCAGACTCGGTGGGCTGAAGGGCCTGTTTCCATGCTGTATCTCTAAAATGCAGGAATATTGAGAACCATTTCAGCTTTGACGGGGTGTGGCTTTGCTCGATGGTTCTGTGGGCTGATCTGACAGAGACATCACCAGCTACAGACACACAGACATAGACTGGGACAGAGTCTCACTGCCCACGTTCAGGATGGTCTCAGCATTGGGCCTTTGGCTTCACCTGTCCATGTGGGGGCAGCACTCACTCAACACGGGCTCTTGGGTGAACGGCTCTTCTTGCTCATCAGGAAACCCGTTCAATAAACCATCCAGCAACTTGCAAGACCCATCAAGCATGGGCCTTTATTGCCGTTATGTTTTCATTGTATAATTCTCAAATTATTGAATCTCGGGTACAATTTTCAAAAGGCATTTGGACAAATACGTGGGTACGAGGGGCTTAGGGGGCCAAGTGAAGATCGAGGGGACATGCCAAGGATGCCAACTTGGTTGACTGAAAGGTCAGTCTCTCTGCTGCACAGCTCTGGGACTCTATCACACACCAGAATTAGTGCGAAAGTTCCTTCTAATTTCACAATGCACCACAAACACTCATGTACACCCATCAGCCAAAACATTATGACCTGATGAGCCAACACATTATGCCCACCTGCCTAATATGCTGCTGGCCCTCCGTGTGCAGCCCCATACGCAGCAGGGTGTGATGCACTGTGTATTGTGACACATTCCTCCCGTGACCACCATTAACATTTTCTGTGACTTGTGCCACAGTCGACCTTCTGTTGGTTCGGACCAGACGGGATAGCCTTCGTTGCCCTCGCGCATCGATGAGCCTTAGGCGCCCAACACCCTGTCTGTCGCCGGCTTGTGGTTTGTCCCTCCTCGGACCACTGTCGGTAGGTACTCACCACTGCTGACCGGGAGCACCCCACAAGCCTTGCCGTTTCACAGATGCTCTGACCCAGTCATCTGGCCAGAACAATTTGGCCCTTGTCAAAGTCGCTCAGGTCTTTACTCCTGCCCATTTCTCCTGCATCCAACACGTCTACTTCAAGAACTGACTGTTGACTTGCTGCCTAATATATCCCACCCCTTGACAGGTGCCATTGTAACAAGATAATCAATGTTATTAACTTCACCTGTCAGTGGTCATAATGTTTTGGCTGATTGGTGTATTTACGATCTGTGTTTAAACACAACGTTTCAAGGCTGCATGATGGTGGGGAACAAGGTTATACTTACTCGGTACCAGATGCAAGCTGCTTTGAATGCGTTCTCGTTGGAACAGGAGCCACAGGCCATTGTCTGCACTTGCCTCAAGCCTTTAGGAGCTACCTGATGAAGGAAGAAAGTCAAGAATTGGCTGGAGATAGACACAAAAAGCTGGAGTAACTCAGCGGAACAGGCAGCATCTCTGGAGAGAAGGAATGGGTGGCGTTTGGGGTCGGGACCCTTCTTCAGACTGGTTAGATTAAGATTTAATGGATCTTGCGACCATCATAGACTCTAGGCTTGGACAGAGTGGATGTGGAGAGGATGTTTCCACTAGTGGGAGAGTCTAGGACTAGAGGTCACAGCCTCAGAATTAAAGGACATTCTTTTAGGAAGGAGATGAGGAGGAATTTCTTTAGTCAGAGGGTGGTGAATCTGTGGAATTCTTTGCCACAGACGGCTGTGGAGGCCAAGTCAGTGGATATTTTTGTCAGAGATAGATAGATTCTTGATTATTGCGGGTGTCAGAGGTTATGGGGAGAAGGCAGGAGAATGGGGTTAGGAGGGAGAGATAGATCAGCCATGATTGAATGGCGGAGTAGACTTGATGGGCCAAATGGCCTAATTCTACTCCTATTCCTTATGACTCTGCATTCACAATGGGATATTGAACTGTAAGCTAAAGAAACACCCAATCAAGTGGTTTGAAATCGCCCACGTCCCTGTACTCTCCCACCCTCAGCCTAACAGCTCGCTCACGGCCCGACTCACAGAAAGCAGCGACTCAGACAGTCTCTGGACGAAATCCTCAGGGGGCATGCACCCCAGGGCAGGCCTGTTGATGAAGGTGCTCTGTGAGGAAACACAACATGAAGGAGTCATTCCCCCTGTCAGAGTAACGCAGCCCAAACCAACACACCTGAGGTGTCATTATTCCCTGTCAGAGTAACACAGCCCAAACCAACACACCTGAAGTGTCATTCCCCCGTCAGAGTAACACAGCCCCAAACCAACACACCTGAAGTGTCTTTATTCACAAAATGCTGGAGTAACTCAGCAGGTCAGGCAGCATCTCAGGAGAGAAGGAATGGGTGACGTTTCGGGTCGAGACCCTTCTTCAGACTGATGTCAGAGGGGCGGGATAAAGGAAGGACACCTGAAGTGTCATTCCTCCGTCAGAGTAACGCAGCCCAAACCAACACACCTGAAGTGTCATTCCCCCTGTCAGAGTAACACAGCCCAAACCAACACACCTGGTGTCATTATCCCCTGTCAGAGTAACACAGCCCAAACCAACGCACCTGAAGTGTCATTCCCCCTGTCAGAGTAACACAGCCCAAACCAACACACCTGAAGTGTCATTATCCCCTGTCAGAGTAACACAGCCCAAACCAACGCACCTGAAGTGTCATTCCCCCTGTCAGAGTAACGCAGCCCAAACCAACACACCTGAAGTGTCATTCCCCCTGTCAGAGTAACGCAGCCCAAACCAACACACCTGAAGTGTCATTCTACTGCTAGAGTAACACAGCCCAAACCAACACACCTGAAGTGTCATTCCCCCTGTCAGAGTAACGCAGCCCAAACCAACACACTTGAAGTTCAACAAGGGGAAATCGTTGTAAAGGAAACGACGTGAAAACAGTTAAAGAAACAAGGGCTTGCATTTATACAGCGTCTTTCACAGACTCAAGGCATACTCAAATACCTAGTATGCAGGAAGGGACTGCAGATGCCGGTTTAAACCGAAGATAGACACAAAAGGCTGGCGTAACTCAGCGGGACAGGCAGCATTTCTGGAGAGAAGGAATGGGTGACGGTTCAGGTCGAGACCCTTCTTCAGACTGCCTCGGATGTGGCTGCACGTCTTAAAACCCGTCTGCGTAAGAAATGAAGTCCCTCACTGTCCTCCCCCAATTGTGTTTCTGGTTTTACAAATGCTGTCTGGTAGACCCCCCACCCGTGTCTCTCGACTTGAATCATTTACAAATGCTGTCTGGTAGACCCCCCACCCGTGTCTCTCCACTTGAATCATTTACCCAAACCTGACTCTATTTCCCAAAACCTGCCACTTTGATGAAGCTTTTTGTCACCGGCCATAACTCTTTTGTGCTTCACTTTGACCGATGACCTTCCACACAGCATCTGAAGAACTTCCCAATAAGTGCATTGCCAATTTTTAAATAACTAGTCACTAACTAACCAACCAACCAACCAACCAACCAGAGAATACTTTAGGCCCCATTTACTTTTTCAAAGTTCCTCGTCAATATGAACAATTGTGTCACACACAAACCATAGAGTTTCATTGAATTCCCAGCATAAAAACAGTTTGTTGCTGCCCAGTCCTGCATCATTCCATTAAACTTTCATCTAAAAGTATCAGCAAATCCATCATTGGTTTCTTCCAAGGTAGACACAGAGTGCTGGAGTAACTCAGCGGGTCAAGCAGCATCTCGGGAGAGAAGGAACGGTTGACTTTTTGGGTTGAGACCCTTCTTCAGACAATCCCTGTTGTCTGGCCCTATCCCCAAACTCTACCTCCGCTACATTGACGACTGCATTGGTGCTACCTCCTGCACCCATGCAGAACTCACTGGCTTCATCAGCTTCACCACTAATTTCCATCCTGCTCTCAAAAATGTTCCACACTGCTTTCTTCCACATCGTTATCTAGTTTTCCCTTATCTAGTTTTCCCTGTGCTCTTCCACGACTTATAGAAACACATTCCACATCCTTATCCACACAAGGACGTTTCTCTTGAATTCATCATTGGATTAACACAGCCTTGTTTCTCTCCCATTATCTTCGTGTCTGGTCTCCAACTTCAGAGACCTCTGTTATCAACCTTCTCAACCTTCTCATTTGTGAAGAAACCAGACCAACTTGTTCAGTCTTTCCTGATAAGAGTATCTTCTTCGTTACAAAATCAGCTCTGTGCATTGGTTTGTAAATTCTCGAGTGTATTTTCATCAAATAGAGAACATCGCGTACAGCACTCCAATCCCTGCTTCACTCAAGGTTCAAGATAAGTGTAAAGTAACTTTAGCTTGACAATTTATTTGCTCTGAGATGATTCATATTGTTTTGTAACTGTTCTTGAACTTTGTAATGGATTCATATTTGTGACCAATGACACCAGTCCCACTACATAGTGACCAGTGACCACCAGAGTGACCAGTGACCACCAGAGTGACCAGTGACCACCAGAGTGACCAGGGACCAACACAGTGACTACTATAATGACTAGTGACCACCAGAGTGACCAATGACACCAGTCCCACTACAACCTCTGGGGTAGAAAAAGAGACCTTTTTTTAAACTTCTGAATTAATGCAAACAGAATTCTCACAAATTAACTCAGAACATTTATTGCCTTACAGCACAAACACACAGAAAAATATTAATGTTTCCAAACTAATTTAAAACAAAAGAAAATATTGCTTTAATTCAAATACAAAACATTGGGAAATGCTGATTCATTGCAGAGAGCTTGCTCTGAATCTCAGGTGTACACACACACACACACACACACACACACACACACACACACACGGTTCTTCTTCCCCACCGCCATTCGGCTATTAAACACTGCCACCTCAAATAAGCTGTGAACTACATAGACTATTGTTGTTATTATTGCACTATTATGGTTTGTTTGGTTTATGTATACGTATGTGTGCGTGTATACATGCACCTACTCACAAATACACATATATATATATAGATCATATGAGTGTATTTGTGTATTTGTGAGTATGTGTATATATACAGCATCCTAACGCATGGAATCCCTGTGTGGTACCTCAGCTGCACGGAGGCAGAAAGGAAAGCTCTACAGCGGGTAGTCCATAGAGCTCAGAGGGCCATCGGAACACAGCTACCAGACTTGGAGGGCATCTACAATACACGATGCCTCAGAAAAGCCACCAGCATCCACAAAGACTCTTCACACCCCTGCAACAGTCTGTTCGAACTCCTTCCATCGGGCAGACGATACAAGGCCTTCTATGCCCGCACCTCCAGACTCAGGAACAGCTTCATCCCCAGGGCCATAGCTGCTATGAACCGGTCCTGCTGAGCCGGATGGCCACAACGCATAGATCAACTTGCACTTTACCCTGTCCAAAACTGTTACAACTGTTCGTTTCGTTGGGTTGCTGCTGTCTAAATTACCTAAATTATTGCATCGTATGGGAGGCGCATTCCCAATCTCGTTGTACCCCTGGGTACAATGACAATAAAGATATATTGTATTGTATTGTATTGTATTGTATATAGCCACCGGGTGGCGCCAGCAATGGCTGCATGTCCCTTCCGTCTTTGCGTTCTAATAGTATGCGTTAAATGTAAGTTTTTAGTGTTCTTTAGCTTATTTTATGTGGGGGAAGTTGGGGGAAACTTTTTCTAATCTCTTACCTCGACGGAGATGCGATTTGTTTCCGTATCGTGTCTCCGTCCGCACTGCGGCCTAACATCGAGGAGTTGGCGGCATTTGCTGGAGACCGACTTTTAAGCCTACGGGACTTTAACATTGCGGAGCCGGCGGTCCCTTTGCCAGGGATCGACCTCTGAGCTCCAACCATGGGTGCCTGCAGACTTTAACATCGTGGAGCTTGCGGTCTCTGGTTAGAGACCGACTTCGGGAACTCCAAGCTGCAGGAGTTTTGATCGCCCCGACACGGGAGTTTCGATCGCCCCGACGCGGGAGTTTCAATCGCCCCGACACGGGAGTTTCGATCGCCCCGACGCGGTAGTTTCGATCGCCCCGACGCGGGAGTTTCGACCGCCCCAACTGTGGGAGAACAAAAAGATTGGACTTTTTTGCCTTCCATCACAGTAAGGAATGTGGGTAATCGGCTGTGCTGGATGTTTATGTTAACTTTTATGTAGTTGTGTGTCTTGTTGCTTTTTTCTCGTATGGCTGTATGGTAATTTGCATATCTTAATTGGTACACGTGACAATAAAAGACCTTTGAAACCTTTGATGCACACACTGAACTTTTGTTATCTCTTGTTTATTATATTGCTTACAGTGTACTATTTTTACATATTCTGCAGTTGTACAGGGCCCTAGTGAGACCGCACCTGGAGTACTGTGTGCAGTTTTGGTCTCCAAATTTGAGGAAGGATATTCTTGCTATTGAGGGCGTGCAGCGTAGGTTTACTAGGTTAATTCCCGGAATGGTGGGACTGTCATATGTTGAAAGACTGGAGCGACTAGGCTTGTATACACTGGAATTTAGAAGGATGAGTGGAGATCTTATTGAAACGTATAAGATTATTAAGGGGTTGGACACGTTAGAGGCAGGAAACATGTTCCCAATGTTGGGGGAAGTCCAGAACAAGGGGCCACAGTTTAAGAATAAGGGGTAGGCCATTTAGAACGGAGATGAGGAAAAACTTTTTCAGTCAGAGAGTTGTGAATCTGTGGAATTCTCTGCCTCAGAAGGCAGTGGAGGCCAATTCTCTGAATGCTTTCATGAGAAAGCTAGATAGAGCTCTTAAGGATAGCGGAGTCAGGGGGTATGGGGAGAAGGCAGGAACGGGGTACTGATTGAGAATGATCAGCCATGATCACATTGAATGGCGGTGCTGGCTCAAAGGGCCGAATGGCCTCCTCTTGCACCTATTGTCTATTGTCTGTTGTGCTGCTGCAAGTAAGAATGTCATTGCTCTATCTGGGACACACGACAATAAAACACTCTTGACTCTTGAGGTGGGGCTTTGAGGAGATGTCAGCTACAATGACAGACCATACACCTGTGGGCATTCTCAATGTGGTGCTTATTTAGTTTAGTTTAGGTTAGTTTAGAGATACAGCGCGGAAACAGGCCCTTTCAGCCCACCGGGTCCGCGCCGACCAGCGATCCCCGCACACTAACACTATCCTACACCCACTAGGGATAATTTTTACATTTACCAAGCCAATTAACCTACAAACCTGCACGTCTTTGGAGTGTGGGAGGAAACCGAAGATCTCGGAGAAAACCCACGCAGGTCACGGGGAGAACGTACAAACACCGTACCGACAGCACCCATAGTCGGTATTTATTTCACAAAATGCTGGAGTAACTCAGCAGGTCAGGCAGCATCTCAGGAGAGACGGAATGGGTGACGTTTCGGGTCGAGACCCAAGGGTCTCTGGCGCTGCATTCGCTGTAAGGCAGCAACTCTACCGCTGCGCCACAGTGCCGCCCATGAGCGTATGAGCTGTGGGCTGGGCTGGCAGGGACATTGTAGCTGACTGCACAACCATTTGGCTGGTGCTGATGTACCACATCCAAGAGGGTGCATAAAGTAAATGGGGCAGGTAAAGAAACAAGTACATACCACATTATGAGGATTCTGCAGCACTTTAATGAGTGCGGGATGGTTGTAACCTAGACAGTAAAGAAGAACACATTACCAACATGCATCGACCTCTTCAGCACTACTGTCTGATTTTTGTTTAGTTTAAATTATATGACAGCATTTTGAATACAGAAATTGAGCTTATATATTGAAGGAAAACCAGTTAGCATTTGCACGATAAAACAAAAACCATTTAAATTGCAATAGAATAAACAATGGTAATTTGCAAATTTGTATTGATCAGCTGTGTAATTGTTGATATGAGTCAATCAGATCTCAAATTAAACTAAAAATAAAATTTAGGACATTGTTAATTAAGGAACACTACAGGTAGCTGTACATCTACAAATGATAAGTTGATCAGGTAAAGTAGCAGTTGGCAGCTTTTTAAGTTGTTTCCAAACATATTTCGTTAGAGAAACAGCAAACAGATACAACCAGGTAGATAAGATTCAATGCAGCTTAGTTACGATTTAATAATCCACGTGCAAGGCTAAACGACACTGAAAATTATTGTGACGTTATATTTTATATTTTACAGTCACATCATGACGATTCTCATCGGTCAATTGGTGTGTGATCTCAACTGCCCACGTTTGGCCCATATCCCTCTAAACCATTCCTATCCATGTACCTGACCAAGCGTGGAGTTTGATATCTGTCTCAACTACCTCCTCTGACATTTCCATCCATAAACCCACCACCCTCCGAGTGAAAACGTTGCCCCTCAGGTTCCTATTAAATCTTTCCCCTCCCTTTATTCCTGCTATTCTCAGTAAGATTCTCATCCTCACAGTTAACACCACTGCCTGGCCACTTACCCTTCTCCGTGACTCTCTCGGTCCCGCTACCTGCGTGACTTTGGCTCTTTGGACACATCTCACCCCTCGACAGAAGTCCATTGGCCAACAAAGCCCCCACTCTGACCTCATGGTCCCTCACAGAATTAATTATATTACCGATTATGTTTGTAGAAACAAAATACTTCATGTAACTCAGCGGGTCAGGCAGCATCTGTGGAGAACATGGATAGGTGACGTTTCACAGAGTGCTGGAGTAACTCAGCGGGTCAGGCAGCATCTGCAGAGAACATGGATAGGTGACGTTTCACAGAGTGCTGGAGTAACTCAGCGGGTCAGGCAGCATCTCTGGAGAACATGGACAGGCATATGCATAGTTGGAGAGCAGGCTAGTTCAGTTTCAGTTCAGTTTAGTTTATTGTCACGTGTACCGAGGTTCAGTGTAAAGCTTTTGTTGTGTGCTATCCCAGTCAGTGGAAAGACAGCACGTGATTACAATCGTGGCATTCACAGTGTACAGGAGAGCAGTAGGAATCACAGAGGTGGAGCAGTGAGAGAGAGTCCCACAGAACTCCTGCCACAGGGAGGAATGGCACTTCTGCAAAGGAGGAGATTTCCCAGTGGACCAGAGAAATGTAGACACAAGGAACATCAGGTGCTGGCTTACAAAAATAGACACAAAGTCCTGGTGTTACTCAGAAGTCGGGCAGCATCTCTGGAGACCATGGATAGGTTTAAGCATATTCTCCAGCAAGGATGATGATCCCTGAAGAGTCTATGAGCGTTGTCTCCACAGATTGACGTCTTTGCCTGCTGTGCTAAGATCAACTTCCAAAATGCCAATCCTCCTTGCCTTGCAGGATTAAAACGTGGTCCTGAATGTTGAGTCATGAAGCTAGTTTGCTTTGCATTCATTAGTTATTGTCTGCTGCCTGTGAACTGATTTCCTGGCATCAGGTTAATCACTGATTAACTGACATCGGGTTCTTTTAGGAAGGAGATGAGGAGAAATTTCTTTAGTCAGAGGGTGGTGACACTGTGGAATTCTTTGCCATAGAAGGCTGTGGAGGCCAAGTCAGTGGATATTTTTAAGGCAGAGATAGATAGATTCTTGATTAGACGATAGACAGTAGGTGCAGGAGGAGGCCATTCGGCCCTTCGAGCCACGGGTGTCAGGGGTTATGGGGAGAAGGCAGGAGAATGGGGATAGGAGGGAGAGATAGATCAGCCATGATTGAATGGCGAAGTAGACTTGATGGGCCGAATGGCCTAATTCTACTCCTATTCCTTATGACCTTATAACTCGCTGAGTTAAGACAGCACTGTGTGTGTATTTAGCCTGTAGGCATCATTTGATGGGACCACGTGATATTAGCTGATGCTCCCACGATATGTAAAATTAATTTACCACTGCAGTCTGGGTTGCTAGGCAATAGACATTAATTGTATTTTTCAGCAAGGAGAGTATTTGTAAGTACGGCAAATATATATTTTACTGTGGACATAAATAAATCTTTTCCAGTAAATATATCTTTTACTGTGTTGCTTCAGTTTGAACACCTACCAACAACTATTAGCGTAATGAGATCCAGTTTAGCTGTTTATACAAAAAATATCTTCAGTAGAGATTATACAATTCAAAGTTAATCCCCTGGATTAGTTTTTAAACGTGTCACTGGAAGCCCTTTGAGGCTACTATCCCACAACCATCAGGTTTAGTTTAGTTTAGTTTAGAGATACAGCGCAGAAACAGGCCTTTCGGCCCACCGGGTCCGCGCCGCCCAGCGATCCCCGCACATTAACACTATCCTACACCCACTAGGGACAATTTAAAAAAAAAAACATTTACCAAGCCAATTAACCTACAAACCTGCATGTCTTTGGAGTGTGGGAGGAAACTGAAGATCTCAATCAATTTTTCAGGGCGGCACGGTGGCGCAGCGGTAGAGTTGCTGCCTTACAGCGAATGCAGCGCCGGAGACTCAGGTTCGATCCTGACTACGGGCGCCGTCTGTACGGAGTTTGTACGTTCTCCCCTTGACCTGCGTGAGTTTTCTCCGAGATCTTCGGTTTCCTCCCACACTCCAAAGACATGCAGGTATGTAGGTTAATTGGCTTGGTATAAATGTAAATTGTCCCTAGTGTGTGTAGGATAGTGTTGATGTGCGGGGATCGCTGGGCGGCGCGGACCCGGTGGGCCGAAGGGCCTGTTTCCGCACTGTATCTCTAAATCTAAATCTAAATCTCAGAGAAAACCCACGCAGGTCACGGGGAGAACGTACAAACTCTGTACAGACAGCACCCATAGTCGGGATCGAACCCAGGTCTCCGGCGCTGCATTCGTTGTAAGGCAGCAACTCTACCGCTGCGCCACCGTGACGCCCTTGAACCAACCTGCACAACCCTAGCCCGACCTCAACACCAGAACACTACAGACAATCACTGGCATCACGATGGGCTATTTTTAATTTTCTAATTATGTTTTTGCGTTAATAGCTTGTTATTTTTGCAGCTCTCTCTCTTTTTTTTTCTTTTTCGATGGACTCTGTCAAGAGTCTTATAAGACTGTCATATGCTGAAAGACTGGAGCGACTAGGCTTGTACACACTGGAATTTAGAAGGATGAGAGGGGATCTTATCGAATGACCTCCTCCTGCACCTATTCATCATCATCATCATATATATACAGCCGGAAACAGGCCTTTTCGGCCCTCCAAGTCCGTGCCGCCCAGCGATCCCCGTACATTAACACTATCCTACACCCACTAGGGACAATTTTTACATTTTTACATTTACCCGCCAATTAACCTACATACCTGTACGTCTTTGGAGTGTGGGAGGAAACCGAAGATCTCGGAGAAAACCCACGCAGGTCACGGGGAGAACGTACAAACTCCTTACAGTGCAGCACCCGTAGTCAGGATCGAACCTGAGTCTCCGGCGCTGCATTCGCTGTAAAGCAGCAACTCTACCGCTGCGCTACTATAAGACTTTTAGAGGCAGCAACACATCCATTCAACAGGTTCCTGTTCGCCTCTCGCAGCTGTTTACTGTGAATACACTTCCGTTCTACTTTGGCAGGAAGCCCTCAGCTAATGGCACAACACACAAAGATGGTACACTTTGCTCCGTACTTTTTGTTTTCTCCCACTGGCACAGCTTTATGGTGAGAGGGACAACGTTTAAAGGAGATGTGGGGGACAAGTGTTTTTTTACACAGTGGGTGGTGGGGGCCTGGAATGTGCTGTCGGGGGTGGTGTGGGAGGCAGATATGATAGTGGCATTTAAGAGGCTTTTGGATAGGCACATGGATATGCAGTGAATGGAGGGGTATGGATGATGCACAGAGTAGATAGGAGGCATCATGCTGGGCACAGATATCGTGGGCTGAAGGGCCTGTTCTGCAGTGGACTATGTTCTATGTTCTAGATGTCCATCCAGCATTGAACACATGCATTCAGAACACAAACTGATTGTTAACCAAATAAATTGCATCCACCATTATTGATTTGCATTGTAAACCAAATCCAGTCATTTTAAAGGTGTGTAGGACAGAAAACTGCAGATGCTGGTTTAAATCGAAGGTAGACACAAAATGCTGGAGTAACTCAGCGGGTCAGGCAGTATCTCTGGAGAGAAGGAATGGGTGACGTTTGGGGTCCAGACCCTTCTGATGTCAGGGGAGGGGGCAGTCCCACCCCGACCCAAAACGTCACCCATTCCTTCTCTCCAGAGATGCTGCCTGACCCGCTGAGTTACTCCAGCTTTTTGTGTCTACCAGTCATTTTAAAAATGGGTTATTCAGAGCTCTCTTCTGAAAAGTAATGTAGAAGATGAGTTCAGCTGTGGCATTTTGAACATGACTGCGTGTGTACGCAAAGGTTCACATGGAAACCGCTGATTACAGCGTTTGTTCTTACGGGGATGTCAATTTTGAACATTCTGTAGAAGCAAAGCTTGCAATTGGTGACGCCAATAAGTGTGGCTGCAATGTGGAGCTTGGCGGTCACAGCTAATGAGACACAATCGTGCTGTTTGTGTAGAGTTTGTGCAAACACTCATCACCATTGGGTTTATTATTAGACAATAGACAATAGGTGCAGGAGGGGGCCATTCGGCCCTTCAAGCCAGCATCAACATTCAATGTAATCATGGCTGATCATTCACAATCAGTACCCCGTTCCTGCCTTCTCCCCATACCCCCTGACTCCGCTATCCTTAAGAGCTCTATCTAGCTCTCTCTTGACTGCATTCAGAGAATTGGCCTCCAGTGCCTTCTGAGGCAAAGAATTCCACGTCATGAACGTCATGGCCCGAAAGGGTATTGACCTGAAACGTCACCCATTCCTTCTCTCCCGAGATGCTACCTGACCCGCTGAGACACTCCAACATTTTGTGTCTATGCCGTATGCAGGTACAGGTAGAGTGAAGAGCATAATGCCAGAGGGCCACTCCATCTTCTCCTCTCTCCCAACAGGCACGAGGTACAGAAGTGTAAAATGCACACCTCTAGATTCAGGGACAGTTTCTTCCCAGCTGTTATCAGGCAACTGAACCATCCTACCACAACCAGAGAGCAGTGCTGAACTACTATCCTCCTCATTGGTGACCCTCGGACTATCTTTGATCGGACTTTACTAGTTTTCCCTTGCACTAAACGTTATTCCCTTGTCATGTACGACGGCTCGATTGTAATCATGTATTGTCTTTCCGCTGACTGGTTAGCACGCAACAAAAGCTTTCACTGTACCTCGGTACACGTGACACTACACTAAAGCTGCCACTAGTGCAGAATACGATTCTCAGCTTTGAAGAATCACAATCAATCTCAACGGGCGGTCCCGTACGGAACATAACCAATTTAGCCCAAAATACGGGATGTCCCGGCTAATACGGGACAGTTGGCGACGCTAGACAGAGAACCCTGGCGATTAGACGTGGAGGCAAACACGGAGAGGGAGAGTAGTCCGAACATCTCAGAGTTCAGTCAACTCTGGAGGCTGTGAGTAGTTTAGTTTAGAGATACAGCCCGGAAACAGGCCCTTCGGCCCACCAAGTCGGTGCCGACCAGCGATCCCCGCACAATAACATTGCCCTACACACATTAGGGGCAAGTTTTCATTTATACCAAGCCAATTAACCTACAAAGCTGAATGACTGGAGTGTGGGAGGAAACCAGGGATCCTGGAGAAACCCACGCGGTCACGGGGAGAACGTGCAAACTCCGTTCAGACAGCACCCACCTGGTCTGCGGTCTGGTGGAGTCCACGGCAGCCAGGCGATGGGGAATGGAATCAGAATAATGGTTTAATTTTCCCCAAAACATCATAAATCACTTGAGGTGAACAGATTTATAAGGACAGGTCAGGTGGGGGCTCTGCTCCCACATCACCATAATCAATGGGCATGAACCTGCAGCTCACTCACAGGGTAATCACGAGGATTTATCAGATATAGTTTGCAAAGAAGTTACTCTGCCAAGCTTCAATAAACAAAAATGCTAAAGAAATGTTTCTCTAAGAGCAATGTAAAACGTAGAACATAGAACAGTCAGTAACAGGCTCTGTGGCCCATAATGTCTGTGTGCAACATGATGCCAGGTTAACCTAATCTCATCTGCCAGCACGTGATCCATATCCATCCATTCCCTGCGTATCCAGCAAATACTAGAATATAGAACAGTACAGAGCAGGAACAGGCCCTTCGGCCCACAATGCCTGTGCCAAATTTGTGCCAAGCTAGACTATTTGCCCCTGTCTGCATGTGATCCATATCCATCCATTCCCTGCGTATCCATGTGCCTATCTAAAAGCCTCTTCAACATCACTATCACACCTGTCTCCACCACTACCCCTGGCAGTGCGTTCCAGGCACCCACTAGTTCCTGTGCAAACACCTTTCCCCAAACATCTTCTTTAAACATTGCCCCTCTCATCTAGTTTTTGACATTTCCACCCTGGGGAGAAGGGTTTTTATTGCCTCCAAAGCCTCCACGTTGGTTCTGTATTGGGACGACCAGCACCGTACACAATACTCCAAATGCAGCCTCAAATATGTTTTGTTGAGTTCATTGTCACGTGTACCGAGGGACAGTGAAAAGCATTTGTTGTGTTGCGGAAAGAAAATGCATGATTACAATCATAGTGTTCACAGTCCCAGAAAGCTGAAATATGATCTTCTACTTTTGCTAAGACGTAAAAATTAAGTGTGGCAAGAGTTAGTGATCAACTTAAGGCTCTACACTATGACGTTTACTACTCATCTTTCAGCTTCTCTGGAGGCTTTTCCTGTGCGTAATTCACAAGTCAGATTTCACTTGTTTAACTATTAATGCCCAATTAATGCCCAATCCAAAATAATAAAAGACCCCACAGTCACTGTGTTTGATATCTTCGATGCAAAGATACTAGAGGAACAAGATGGACCACTCCGTTGGAATCGCCTACACTGAAGTGTAGTATGCAAAGGAGCCACTTTAGTGGGCAAAACCCGCCGTTCGCTCTGCCTCTCGCAGTGTAATCAGTGTTTTAGGGGAACAGTATGTGTGATGATACCATTAAAATGCAGAATATATCTCATCTATCAATTCACAGATTTTTGTTATTTTTCTTTTTAAATGTTTCTGCAAGTTTCTGTCTACTAAAATGGCGTCCTGATGTACTACGGTTTTTAGGGTCGAGTGGTCTATCTTGTTCCTCTAGTATCTTTGCTTCGATGTGTGTTGAGTGTAGTCAACTTAACACAGGAGTTGCAGGTTTAAGTTCTCTGGGTCACAGTGAGGCAGACATTATCTGTAGCAGGAAAGGATGTGTAGGTTAAATATAACTTTATGAGCTTTCTTGTTTGTGTCTTGCATTATAATAGTTACTGCCAGTACAAACCTTTTACAACTTAAGACAGACACAAAATGCTGGAGTAACTTAGCGGGTCAGGCAGCATCTGTGGAGAACATGGATAGGTGACGTTTCACAGAGTGCTGGAGTAACTCAGTGGGTCAGGCAACATCTGTGGAGAACATGGATAGGTGATGTTTTGGGTCGAGACCCTTCTTCAGACTGAGAGTCAGGAGAGAGGGGGAAAGAGAGATATAGACAGTACTTAAGAGAAATGAATGGAAGATATGCAGAAAGCAACGATAATCAAGGAAAGGTGGAGCCCACAATGGTCCATTGTTGGTTGTGGGATAGGTGAGAACGTGCTATACAGACATTGGAACTCAACAGGATGACAGTAAAACCAGTACGATGACCAGGGTGAGAGAGAGGAGATGAAAGGGTGACTTGAAGTTAGCGAAATCAATATTCATACCGCTGGTCTGTAAGCTGTCATTCAATAGACAATAGGTGCAGGAGGAGGCCATTCGACCCTTTGAGCCAGCACCACCATTCAATGTGATCACGGCTGATCATTCACAATCAGTACCCCGTTCCTGCCTTCTCCCCATACCCCTTTTTCACCAGAGATGCTGCCTGACCCGCTGAGTTACTCCAGCACTTTGTATCTGTCTCCAGTTTAAACCAGCATCTGCAGTTCCTCCCTGCACCTTTTACAACTGAGTTGGGCGTCTCATGAGAATCCAACTTATGTATCACCTGTAAATGTTCTTACATTTTATAATTCTTAAAAGGTGGAAAGTAATGGCATGCGTGACAGTGACCCTGCTGGGCGAGAGTCACGTGTGTGGGTCAATATCGCAGGGATGTTGATTGGTTCACTTCCTCTTGCAGGGACTGCCGAGGCCCTCGAGCTGTGGTCACCTCCATTAACTTCCTGTCACTGGTGATAAATGTCTCCAGAACACAAACAAATCCGGCACTAAAACTGTCTGACACATCCAGCCGCTCTGATCAATGGGCCAGAACTTGCTGAATCACGGAGATAACTGCACTGATTAGCCAGCTGAGCATTTAATTATGTAACCCATTAACACTCCACACAGCTGAGAAGGTGCCTGCTCGTGGGAACGCCAACAATTGTTCTGCTCACATTGCGAGTTGGACATTTGGTGTCATAAATAAATGTGCCGGATTTCTGCCAGTCTCAGTCACCTTCGGCTTTACTGCAAAATATTTCAAAGCGGCGTTGAATATTTATAATCCGTTCCCATTGTTCCTGAGATGGTGAGAGGCCATTGCTGGACTATTGCCACCTTTCAGCAGTGTCCTCAGTTCTGGGCATCACAGGTACAATGGTGGCTCCATCTCCAGCGTACTATCAGGCAAGGTACTCCAGATAACCATCACTCTCCTGCTGAAAATATGCTCCTCAACTTCCCTCATTTCCTTCCACCAGTTACTTTAAATCGATTCCCCCTGGATTTTGACTCTTCTGCCATAAGTTCATAAATTATACGAACAGAATTAGGCCATTCAGTCCTTCGATTCTACTCTGCCATTCAATCATGGCTGATCTATCTTTCCCTTTCAACATTCTCCTGCCTTCACTGCTAAACCCTTAACAACCTTGCTAATCAAGAACCTGTCAATCTCTGCTTTAAAAATACCCAAAGACAGCCTTCACAGCCCCGTCTGTGGCAAATAATTCCACAGATTCACCACCTTCTGACTAAAGAAACTTCTCCTCATCTTTTTCCTAAAAGAATATCCTTTAATTCTGAGGCTGTGCCCTCTGGTCCTCGACTCTCCCACTAGTGGAAACATCCTCTCCACATCCACTCTATCCAAGCCTTTCACTATTCTGTACGTTTCAATGAGGCCCCCCCTTCATCCTTCTAAACTCCAGCGAGTACAGGCCCAGTGCCGACAAACGCTCATCGTATGTTAACCCACTCATTCCTGGGATCGTTCTTGTAAACCTCCTCTGGACCCTCTCCAGAGCCAGCACATCCTTCCTCAGATATGAAGCCCTAAATTGCTCACAATACTCCTGGACTCCCTCACTGGTGGAAACATAGGCCTCTGGAAACTGGTCCAGGTCCCTCATAAATTTATACCTCGTCTTCCTCAATCCTCAGTTTCCAACATTCTCTATCATTATTGAGAATGATCAGCCATGATCACATTGAATGGCGGTGCTGGCTCGAAGGGCCGAATGGCGTACTCCTGCACCTATTGTCTTGTGTCTATTGTCATCTGATCCAAAGCAAATGGCCCCAAACTATCAAACCTTTTCTCGATTTACTTTCTTCCAAGACGGGCAATTCCATCTCATCCAATCTCTCATCAAAGCTACGATTTTCCAGGGCTGGTAACATCATAGAGAAAGAGAATTTTGGTTCTGATGAAAGATCATTGAAGCAAAACATTGACTGTTTCTCTCTCCACAGATGCTGTCTGACCCGCTGAGTTACTCCAGCACTCTGTGAAACGTCACCTATCCATGTTCTCCACAGATGCTGTCTGACCTGCTGAGTATTTCCAACATTCTCTATTTTATTTGAGATTTCCAACATCTGTTTGTTTTTTCTATCTGGACCCTTGCTGTTAGAGTGAACTACTAGGGTGGGGGCTGCTTTACGTCCTTGTTGTCCACCCTGGGTACTTCTACGGAACGGGCAACATTTGCAGCACAGCGTCAACTACGGTATTCTGATGCACCAATTGCCACTTTAGATTGTTGTAGCTGACAGAGTTCTGTCAGAGAGTGAACTACTGGTTATGTTTTGGTATCTTGGCGAGTGGGAAACAAAGAGAAAATTAAAGAGAAAGAGAAAAGCGAGCGAAAGGGAAAGTGAGAGTGGAAGAATAAAAAGGGGAACAAGTTTATTTGTTAATAATCCTGTACCGTTATTTCATTGAATTCTCTAACTTCAAGTAACCCTTGCATCCCCTCTCTCTCCGTCCCTCCCCCACACAAGTTGTTGTACCAGTTTCAAAGTCGTCTTGTTGAGTCTTGGTGTCTGTAACTCGTTTTCACCTCGCCCACAGCTAACAATGGCCTGTTTCCTTTATCACTGTCACTTTCTTTGCATATCTTTCATTCATTTGTTCTATATCTCTCTACATCGCCGTCTAAATCTCTCGTTTCCCTTTCCTCTGACTCTCAGTCTGAAGAAGGATCTCAAACCGAAACGTCACCCCTTCCTGCTCTGCAGAGATGCTGCCTAACCCGCTGAGTTACTCCAACACTCTGTGAAACGTCACCTATCCATGTTCTCCACAGATGCTGCCTGACCCGCTGAGTTACTCCAGCACTCTGTGAAACGTCACCTATCCATGTTCCCCACAGATGCTGCCTGACCCGCTGAGTTACTCCAGCATTTTGTGTCTATCTTCCATTTAATCTTTCCCCTGGTCCATCAATGGCAAGACAATGGTCTGTTTTTCTTTCTGCAGCTCAGCACAAGGCAAGCCACTGATCCTTGCTGTTTGTCAGTGGGGCAGTGGAGCGCGTGATGTCTCATCATGCCCCAGCAATCTTATTTTCATTAACATTGCCCATTCTTTCACTGCTGGAATCCTCCGACTAATGTTCTACCAAAAAGGGATCTATTATCCTTTAATCCCCAAAACCATCCCCTGATGATGGCAATTACAATACAAAGAAGAGATGAACAACACAGGACAGAGATAGCCTCGCTTCTGAGAACACTGTAAACTGTGAGTAACCACCTGGTTAGTCACCATTGTTATTTTTAACAAAATAAATGCCTTCAATTGAGAAATGTGGGCAGGCAGCTTGTGATGCTGGGCCTAGATTACTGCACCCGATTATTTCATATTTCCTTTCAATTTAAGAGTCCAAGGAAAGACATGAAGTGCTGGAGTAACTCAGCGGGTCAGGCAGCATCTGTGGGGAACATGGATAGGTGACGTTTCAGAGTGCTGGAGTAACTCAGCGGGTCAGGCAGCATCTGTGGGGAACATGGATAGGTGACGTTTCACAGAGTGCTGGAGTAACTCAGCGGGTCAGGCAGCATCTGTGGAGAACATGGATAGGTGACGTTTCACAGAGTGCTGGAGTAACTCAGTGGGTCAGGCAGCATCTCTGGAGAACATGGATAGGTGACGTTTCACAGAGTGCTGGAGTAACTCAGTGGGTCAGGCAGCATCTCTGGAGAACATGGATCGGTGATTTTTCGGGTCGGGACCCTACAATCAGTCTGAGGAAGGGTCCTGACTCAAAACCTCACCAATCCATGTTCTCCAGGAATGCTACCTGACCTGATGAGTTACTCCAGCATTTTACACCTTTCCTTGGTAAACCAGCATCTGCAATTCCTTGTCTCTGTTACCTAGGAGGCCATTCTGTCCACATGGTCTATGCCAGCTCTCAAATCAATCTCAACCACCCATGACCTTATTCACTCAGGCTGATTTTCTGCAGGTAATCAATCAACCAGCTGACTGTGGCAATGAGTTCCACAGATTCACCACTGGGGTGTTTGTGGAAATGAGCATCTGAGGGAAACCCACCCAGTCACAAAGAGAACATGCGAGCTCCACACAGACAGCAGATGGTCAGGATTCCATCTGTGTTGCTGGAGATGCAAGGCAGCAGTTCTATGGTAGATGGTGGTGGATGCTTGGCACAAGCTGCCAGAGGATGCAGTTGAAGCAACTACAATTTAAAAGTTATTTGGGCAGGTACATGGATAGGAAAGATTGAAAGCGATATGGGCCAAATGTGGGTAAATGGGACTAGCTTAGATGGGTCGACATGGATGAGTTGGGCCGAAGGGCCTGTTTCAGTGTTGTATGACTCTCTGATCTGTGCTCTGATGTGTGAATACTTACTATGTGGCTGAAGTGAGATTTGTTCCAACTCCAGCCCATCGGAAACTCAAACCATCATTGGGCAAGAGTGTTTGACAGCTCTGGGCCGCTACTCACTGGAGTTTAGAAGGATCTCATGGAAATGAGATCCCTGAGATGAATGATTAATTACTGATTAATGAAAGGCCTGGATAGAGTGGACATGGAGAGGCTGCTTCCAGTGGTCCGAGAGTCTAGGACCAGAGGGCACTGCCTCAGAATAAAAGGACGTACCTAGAGAACCTCCCATCCACCTCATTGGAGACCTTTAATCTTTCTTTAATGACACTTCAATGTCATATCTTTCCACTAAATGATGTAGCCTTTATACTTAGTCCTTGCATGCTGAATGGCTTGAATGTGTTCATGTGAAATCTTGTTCTTGACTGGATAGCATGCAAAGCTACTCACTGTATCTCAATAGACAATAGACAATAGGTGCAGGAGGAGGCCATTCGGCCCTTCGAGCCAGTACCGCCATTCAATGCGATCATGGCTGATCATTCTCAATCAGTACCCCGTTCCTGCCTTCTCCCCATACCCCCTGACTCCGCTATCCTTAAGAGCTCTATCTAGCTCTCTCTTGAATGCATTCAGAGAATTGGCCTCCACTGCCTTCTGAGGCAGAGAATTCCACAGATTCACAACTCTCTGACTGAAAAAGTTTTTCCTCATCTCCGTTCTAAATGGCCTACCCCTTATTCTTAAAGTGTGGCCCCTTGTTCTGGACTCCCCTAACATTGGGAACATGTTTCCTGCCTCTAACGTGTCCAACCCCTTAATAATCTTATATGTTTCGATAAGATCCCCTCTCATCCTTCTAAATTCCAGTGTATACAAGCCTAGTCGCTCCAGTCTTTCAACATATGACAGTCCCGCCATTCCGGGAATTAACCTAGTAAACCTACGCTGCACGCCCTCAATAGCAAGAATAGCAAGCAATCTCGGTACACACAACAATAATAAAGTAACCAAACAAAATTAATGGAGATGAGGAGGAATTTCTTTAGCCAGAGAGTGCGGTCTTGATTGGTGTAGTAGACTTGATGGGCTGAATGGCTTAACTCTGCTCCTATATCCTATGAATTAGCAATTTACAGATATTAGTTCAAGTGACGGCAGTGGATTTAAAATTCAGTTAAAAGTCTGTAATTTAGAATGGCAACAGAAACAATTAGTCTTTGAAATAATGACCACAAAAATTGTTGACCATCGTAAAATCGCAGCTGGTTTGTGAGTGCACTGCACGGGAGGAAATCTTTCTCGGTGTCGGCAGGAAGTGCAGGTGCTGGTTTACACCGAAGATAGACACAAAATGCTGGAGTAACTCAGTGGGACAGGCAGCATCTCTGGAGAGAAGGAACGGGTGACGTTTCGGGTCGAGACCCTTCTTCAATCTCTGTGATCCACACATGACTCCAGACCCACCTACCTGCGACTGACTCTGAGAGTCAGAGTCAGGAGGATCTACGGCACTCACGCACAGTGTGATTTGACTGGATTGCCTGCAGAACAAACTTGTCACTGTATCTCTGTACCCGTGACAATAAACAACAAACTCATTCAAATGTTCAACCTTGAAACCTCTTGACACCCATGAGAAAGGTCGTTCACAGTCAACAATACTCTTTCAGGAAATGCTCTGCAGGGTAATGGCAAGGTTATAAAAGGCTCTGTTATGCGGCAAATCTTCCAATACAACACGTAGCAGAAGGAGTTGGCCTTACCAATAGGGATGGATGAGATTTGGGTGTAAAGGTCCAGCATCCTGTTCCCATCCACGTCCACCAGGTAGTTGCCCCGACTCTCCTCGTAGTCGCAGAAGAAGTTCACAGCACCCGTGTTCTGAAACAGGGAGCGAGACAAACCAAACTAGAATGTGTGCAATGTGGAGGGAGGACCTGCAGATGCCAGTTTAGAAACATAGAAAATAGGTGCAGGAGTAGGCCATTCGGCCCTTCGAGCCTGCACCGCCATTCAATATGATCATGGCTGATCATCCAGCTCAGTAGCCTGTACCTGCCTTCTCTCCATACCCCCTGATCCCTTTAGCCACAAGGGCCACATCTAACTCCCTCTTAAATATAGCCAATGAACTGGCCTCAACTACCTTCTGTGGCAGAGAATTCCACAGACTCACCACTCTCTGTGTGAAGAAATGTTTAAACCGAAGATAGACACAAAATGCTGGAGTAACTCAGCGGGTCAGGCAGCATCTCTGGAGAGAAGGAATGGGTGATGTTTCGGGTCGAGACCCTTCTTCAGAAGGGTTAGGGTTCTTCAGAAGGGTCTCAACCTGAAACGTCACACATTCCTTCTCTCCAGAGATGCTGCCTGACCTGCTGAGTTACTCCAGCACTCTGTGAAACGTCACCTATCCATGTTCTCCAGAGATGCTGCCTGACCCGCTGAGTTACTCCAGCATCATGTGTCTATAATGTGCTCAGACAATGACACACATTCACATGTTGCCAGTCTCCAGTTTAGTTCAAGGAGGAAATGCACATGCTAGTTTACATTGAAGATTAGATACAAAATGCTGGAGTAACTCAGCGGGTCAGGCAGCATCTCTGGAGAAGGTGGATAGGTGACGTTTCACAGAGTGCTGGAGTAACTCAGCGGGTCAGGCAGCATCTCTGGAGGACATGGATAGGTGACATTTTGTATCAGAACCCTTCTTCAGACTGAATTACTCCAGCATCTTGTGTTCTGTGGAAGGTGGGGTCTGCTGAGTCTCTTGGACCTGAAGGTTAAATCCAGAGATGCTGCCTGACCTGGGGAATGTTTCCAACATTTCCAGGTTTTACTTGAGGCAGTAACTGTCCCCTTTTGTGCAGTTGCTAAATTCATTCCAAAGCAGAGTACGGAGATGAGTTGGGTTTGTTTAATGTTGAGGAACCCTTCTCTGCATTAATATTCCTTTTAATTTGACAGGAATAAATTAAAGAATCCAGCACTGCACAAACTCCCTTTGATGCAGCAAGAACAGCTGAACACACAGAGATAACGTCTCGCCTTTAGCTGCTTCTGATCTTTATTTTTCTAAACATAATCCTGCACCGTTATGGAACAGCCTCTGCTCATCGTCCCCGACTTCCACCACCCACAGTGATCAGCTTCACAGTGAGTATTCCACACTATCAGCCAGGATTCACACAACATCCTGACTCTTGGAATCTTTTCCCAAAAGCCCTTGGCACCATTCTCATGGCTGCCCATTGACCTGGCTAGAGTCAACAGTGGTTTGTTGTCATGTGGCCCGAAACAGAAGAACAAAACCCTTACTGGAGTCATTATATTCAACAGACAATAGACAATAGGTGCAGGAGGAGGCCATTCGGTCCTTCGAGCCAGCACCGCCATTCAATGTGATCATGGCTGATCATTCTCAATCAGTACCCCGTTCCTGCCTTCTCCCCATACCTCCTGACTCCGCTATCCTTAAGAGCTCTATCTAGCTCTCTCTTGAATGCATTCAGAGAATTGGCCTCCACTGCCTTCTGAGGCAGAGAATTCTACAGATTCACAACTCTCTGACTGAAAAAGTTTTTCCTCATCTCAGTTCTAAATGGCCTACCCCTTATTCTTAAACTGTGGCCCCTTGTTCTGGACTCCCCCAACATTGGGAACATGTTTCCTGCCTCTAACGTGTCCAACCCCTTAATAATCTTATACGTTTCGATAAGATCTCCTCTCATCCTTCTAAATTCCAGTGTATACAAGCCTAGTCGCTCCAGTCTTTCAACATATGACAGTCCCGCCATTCCGGGAATTAACCTAGTAAACCTACGCTGCACGCCCTCAATAGCAAGAATATCCTTCCTCAAATTTGGAGACCAAAACTGCACACAGTACTCCAGGTGCGGTCTCACCAGGGCCCCGTACAACTGTAAACGGACCTCTTTGCTCCTATACTCAACTCCTCTTGTTATGAAGGCCAACATTCCATTGGCTTTCTTCACTGCCTGCTGTACCTGCATGCTTCCTTTCAGGAACTGATGCACTAGGACACCCAGATCTCGTTGTACGTCCCCTTTTCCTAACTTCCTCTCCAGGATGTCTGTGGAGTGATCATCTCCAAGTGGTGGCAGTGGTAAAGTTGCTGCCTCACGGCGCCAGAGACCCGGGTTTGATCCTGACTACGGGTGCTGTCTGTACGGAGTTTGTACATTCTCCCCGTGACCTGTGTGGGTTTCTCCGAGATCCCACACTCCAAAGATGTACAGGTTTGTAGGTTAATTGGCTTGGTATAAATGTATATAGTAGAATTGTCCCTAGTGTGTGTAGGATAGTGTTAGTGTGCGGGGATCGCTGGTCGGTGTGGACTCGGTGGGCTGAAGCTCCTGCTTCCGCGCTGTATCTCTAAACTCAACTCAACTAAACTAAAGAGAAGCCCAAGCTGGGATATCCACACAGGATTCTCCCTGTTCTCTACACGGGTCATCACCCAGCTGTCTCTCAACTACATCCAGAGGTCAGAGAGTGGCTTCCAAATTGCCGTGTGGATGAGCTCCCTCCAGAGCACATCGTCCTCACCGCAAGACAACTCCACGAGAGCAGCAGGGAGCAGCAGGACCAGGGTCAGCGGAGATATTTAAGGCAGAGATAGATGGATTCATGATCAGTACGGGTGTCAGAGAAAGCAGGAGAATGGGGTTAGGAGGGAGAGATCAATCAGCCATGATCTTGATGGGCCGAATTGCCTAATTCTGCTCTTATCACTTATGATCTTATGATCTTAATAAATAGACAACAGACAATCGGTGCAGGAAGAGGCCATTCGGCCCTTCAAGCCAGCACCACCATTCAATGCGATCATGACTGATCATCCACAATCAGTACCCCGTTCCTGCCTTCTCCCCATACCCCCTGACTCCGCTATCCTTCAGAGCTCTACCTAGCTCTCTCTTGAATGCATTCAGAGAATTGGCCTCCACTGCCTTCTGAATGAGGCACGTTAGGCACAGAAGGATGGCCTGGGATTCTAATCACATCAGTGAACCATGAAAGACTGCGGATGTAACAAAGACTGGCTCTCACTCTCTCCTCCTCTCCTCTACCTACACAATGCAATCAAATGGCCTTCACCATAACCCTTACTAGTACTGATGCTTAGCAAAAGACAGCTTAACCTCAGACTTGAAGAAATTGGGATCTTTATCTGACACATTTTACGATGTATAACTAAACCGTTAAGAGTGAAGTTGCTCGTTTCTGATGCATTGCCAGTTTTGCTAAACAAAGGCACCTTTGTGCTGTGCAAGTATGGCTTTATAAATCTTTTTAATAACGAGAACTGAAATTTAACGAGGATAGAATTCTGATCTTTACATAACAAGTAACTAATTGAAACACAAGACACATCTTCACCTCACTGCCGGTGGAAAGCTGATTCTGAAACTGCAGAATTGCAACACATGAGTGGTTCTCTAACTGCTGTTTATCTCAAAACACACTGCTACCATCTGTTCTGTCAAAATGCTCACTTTTTTATATATTCTTTCTTGATGCCTTCACTGTAATAGCAGCAGCTGATACAAAAGCTGGCCAGTTGCCTTGTTTCACAGCAGTTCAAATAAAACGCCAAAGAATGTTGCAACTCCAAAAGTAAAAAAAACATCTGAAAGACTGATTCATGTTTTGCATGGAACCGATTTGGAAACATGGACAATAGGTGCAGGAGGAGGCCATTCGGCCCATCGAGCCAGCACCGCCATTCAATATGATCACGGCTGATCATCCAGAATCAGTACCCCGTTCCTGCTTTCTCCCCAAATCCCTTGATTCCCTGACCCAAAGAGCTAAATCTAACTCTCTCTTGAAAACATCCAGTGAATCGGCCTCCACTGCCCTCTATGGTAGAGAATTCCACAGATTCACAACTCTCTGGATGAAAAGGTTTTTCCTCATCTCAGTCCTAAATGCCTACCCCTTATTCTTAAACTGTGACCCCTGGTTCTGGACTCCTCCAACATCGGGACCATTTTTCCTGCATCTAGCTTGTCCAATTCCTCAAGAATGTTATATGTATTTATATGGATTTATTCAATTAAAATCTGTGCATTAGACGATTTGGTTCTTTTTCCTCCTTTTCATCTAACTCGGCATGATTCTAGATTCATATAATCCACAATCATGTGGTGGTACTGGAGGATTAGGCCACTCCCTGGATCATCTCCCTCGGCACTGGTTGGACAGGTGCTGGGGAAGGGACTAGTGCTACGGGCTTTGCCTGAAGGTGCTAGAGAGGTAACTCATGCTTGAGACTGAAGAGAGTGTGGATGTTCTGTTGCTGGATTAAATTACTGTTAATACCTACCTGGCGTCTTGCCTGATTCCTACTGCGTCCAGACCCACTACAATCATATGTATTCACCAGACATTTGATATGAAAAATTAAGGCAGTGTGCGAGGGAGAGGGAGTGGGAGAGGGAATATATCTAACTCGGCACGGATAAAGTGAACGCTCATGGTCGTACCCAGGGGAGACGATACTATAACTAGAGGGCACAGGCTTAAAGTGAGAGGGGGCAGATTTAAGAGGGACGTCAGGGACAATGTTTCCATTCAAGAGGGTAGTCCATATCTGGAATGAGCTGCCAGAAGTAGCTATAGAAGCAGATGGCATTATGACTGTTAGAAACATAGCAAATAGGTGCAGGAGTAGGCCATTCGGCCCTTCGAGCCAGCACCGCCATTCAATATGATAGACAATAGACAATAGGTGCAGGAGTAGGCCATTCAGCCCTTCGAGCCAGCACCGCCATTCAATGTGATCATGGCTGATCATTCTCAATCAGTACCCCGTTCCTGCCTTCTCCCCATACCCCCTGACTCCGCTATCCTTAAGAGCTCCATCTAGCTCTGTCTTGAAAGCATTCAGAGAATTGGCCTCCACTGCCTTCTGAGGCAGTGAATTCCACAGATTCACAACTTTCTGACTGAAAAGGTTTTTCCTCATCTCCGTTCTAAATGGCCTACCCCTTATTCTTAAACTGTGGCCCCTGGTTCTTGACTCCCCCAACATTGGGAACATGTTTCCTGCCTCTAACGTATCCAACCCCTTAATAATCTTATATGTTTCAATAAGATCCGCTCTCATCCTTCTAAATTCCAGTGTATACAAACAAACCTAGTCGCTCCAGTCTTTCAACATACGACAGTCCCGCCATTCTGGGAATTAACCTAGTAAAGCTACGCTGCACGCCCTCAATAGCAAGAATATCCTTCCTCAAATTTGGAGACCAAAACTGCACACAGTACTCCAGATGCGGTCTCACTAGGGTCCTGTACAACTGCAGAAGGACCTCTTTGCTCCTATACTCAACTCCTCTTGTTATGAAGGCCAACATTCCATTGGCTTTCTTCACTGTCTGCTGTACCTGCAAGCTTCCTTTCAGTGACTGATGCAAATAGAACACCCAGATCTCGTTGTATGTCCCCTTTTCCTAACTTGACACCATTCAGATAATAATCTGACTTCCTATTCTTACCACCAAAGTGGATAGCCTCACACTTATCCACATTAAACTGCATCTGCCATGCATCCGCCCACTCACACAACCTGTCCAAGTCACCCTGCAACCTCATAGCATCTTCCTCACAGTTCACACTGCCTCCCAGCTTTGTGTCATCTGCAAATTTGCTAATGATACTTTTAATCCCTTCATTCAAGTCATTAATGTATATTGTAAATAGCTGCGGTCCCAGCACCGAGCCTTGCGGTACCTCACTAGTCACTGCCTGCCATTCTGAAAGGGACCCATTGATCCCCACTCTTTGCTTTCTGTCTGCCAACCGATTTTCTATCCATGTCAGTACCCTACCCCCAATACCATGTGCTGTAATTTTGCCCACTAATCTCCTATGTGGGACCTTGTCGAAGGCTTTCTGAAAGTCGAGGTACACCACATCCACCGGCTCTCCCCTGTGCCAGAATTACCTCAGACTGTTTCTCCATCCAGTTATCAACTCAAATATGTTGGATGCGGCACGGTGGCGCAGTGGAATTCTCTGCCACAGAAGGTAGTTGAGGCCAGTTCATTGGCTATATTTAAGAGGGAGTTAGATGTGGCCCTTGTGGCTAAAGGGATCAGGGGGTATGGAGAGAAGGCAGGTACGGGATACTGAGTTGGATGATCAACCATGATCATATTGAATGGCGGTGCAGGATCGAAGGGCCGAATGGCCTGCTCCTGCACATATTTTCTATGTTTCTATGTTTCCTGCCACACTCCATAAACGCGCAAGGCGTAGGTTAATGGGCTTCTACAAATGATAAATTGTCCCTAGTGTGTCGGATAGTGCTATTGTAGAGGTGGTCGCTGGTCGGCGTGGACTAGGTGGACCGCAGGGCCTGACCGCAGGGCCGATCGCTGGTCGGCGTGGACTAGGTGGACCGCAGGGCCTGACCGCAGGGCCGATCGCTGGTCGGCGTGGACTAGGTGGACCGCAGGGCCGATCGCTGGTCGGCGTGGACTAGGTGGACCGCAGGGCCTGTTCGCAGGGCCTGACCGCAGGGCCTGACCGCAGGACCGATCGCTGGTCGGCGTGGACTAGGTGGACCGCAGGGCCTGTTCGCAGGGCCTGACCGCAGGGCTGATCGCTGGTCGGCGTGGACTAGGTGGACCGCAGGGCCTGACCGCAGGGCCGATCGCTGGTCGGCGTGGACTAGGTGGACCGCAGGGCCTGTTCGCAGGGCCTGACCGCAGGGCCTGACCGCAGGACCGATCGCTGGTCGGCGTGGACTAGGTGGACCGCAGGGCCTGACCGCAGGGCCGATCGCTGGTCGGCGTGGACTAGGTGGACCGCAGGGCCTGACCGCAGGGCCGATCGCTGGTCGGCGTGGACTAGGTGGACCGCAGGGCCTGTTTCCACACTGTATTTCTAAAGTCTTTGTATACCAATGCAACGTAATGTGCCTCCAGATTCATTATAAGCAGTATCATTGGATTGACAAAACAAAAACTGACCTGATTTAGTGTCGTCTTCAAGCCGTGACAGGTGATCTAACTCAGTACTCACCTTACATAATAATAATGGTTGTGCAATAACTGAATAGGCACTCTGATGCTTCCGATGATCTTTGAAACCATTCATTCTATATGAACGCTTCGTCACAGGGCTGTCTGCCAACCCGTTCCTGACCTGGATATCATTTATCTACCCAAGGTCTTGATAACACAAGACGGAACAAAGAAACGTTTTAACTGAGAGAAAATCTGCTTGATAGCTACCAATCAAACATTTGGTATTAGTTTAGAGATACAGCGCAGAAACAGGCCCTTCGGCCCACCGAGTCCGCGCCGACCAGCAATCCCCGCACACTAACACTATCCGATGCACTCTAGCGACAATTTACATTTATACCAAGTCAATTAGCCTACAAACGTGCACGTCTTTGGAGTGTGGGAGGAAACCGAAGATCTCAGAGAAAACCCACGCAGGTCACGGGGAGAACGTATAGACAGCATCCGTAGTCGGGATTGAACCCACGTGCCGCCCCCGAGACCCATAATGCACACAGTAATTCTGGGAAAGTGCTAAAAGAGTATTTCATTAATATAAGACGACAATGTCTCCTCTGATGGACACTTGTCCCATGTTATTGTCCCCCTATGAGCAAAGACACAGCAAGAACACTGGACCATAGGGTGGGCGGCACAGTGGCACAGCGGTAGAGTTGCTGCCTCACAGCGCCAGAGACCCGGGATCGATCCTGACCATGGGTGCTGTCTGTTCAGAGTTTGCACGTACTTACCGTGACCACATGAGTTTTCCCCGGGTGCTCCGGTTTCCTCCTGCACTCCAAAGATGTACAGGTTTGTAAGTTAATTGGCTAGGGTAAAACTTGTCATTGTCCCTAGTGTGTGTAGGATAGTGCTAGTGTACGGGGTTATTGCTGACCGGCACGGACTCGGTGGGCCGAAGGGCCAGTATCCCTGCTGCATCTCAAAACCAAACTACTCAACCCGCCTCCCAGCCCGGGTGGCCGCCATTGGTGGACCGGGAGCACGTGGCCCCTGGCTGAGTGAGGTCACGTGGGGCGCGGGGCGGTGACGTCACCCTTTGTCCCGTATTTGGGAGTGGGGAAGTTGGCAACCCCTACCTTCAGCTAATACCTGAAATTCCAAGTAATGGACAACATTTAATTACAGAGGAAATGCGCAAGGACAAACATACTAATTGTGTGGCTGCAGGAGTTTGACCCTCACAACATGTACACGACATGTATACGCATGTACACGACATGTACACGACATGTATACGACATGTACGCGCATGTACGCGTGTACACGGCATGTAAACGCATGTACACGACATGTACACATGTACACGACATGTACACGACATGTAAATGCATGTACACAACATGTGCACGGCATGTACACATGTACACGACACGTACACGACATGTACACGCATGTACACGACATGTACACGCATGGCAGTACGTGACCTTGAGTAACCATCAAATGGTAAATAGCTAAGGAGTGTAAGAAAGTTCTCGGGGTGCAAGCCGTCACACACAAACAAACAAACAGCCGTTAATGTTACAGAGCACGTTGCAGCTTACCTGAAACTCATTCAGCTTCTTCATTAACTCCTGTAAATAATAACACGGAAATAACGGCTCAATAAATGTCCAGTGAGCAGTGTCTTGCCCTTTGCGGTGCCCAACAGCCCACTTCCTTTCAACACACAATGAGATCAGCGTTATGCCCAAGCCAGGACAGTGAACACTATTGTGTCCTGCCTGTGGAGAGTATTGGACTGAACTTCTCAGCCACAGTCTGTACTTGTGTACTTGCTGGCAAAGCCCACTCAATATCAGTGCAGAGCAGAAACATCGTTTCTGCCCTCCTAAATTCCTCATGCGTTAGCTCAAAGCTAGCTTGCAGGCATGGACGCATGAAGATCTGTGGCCTATGATCTTGGGCAGAAATAGCTTGCTATTTTATTGTCTGCTGTCTCACTTTGTTAACTGTTTCTACAGCTTCCACCGGCAGCTCATTCTAGAGGTAGACTACCATCTGAGTGGGAAACGTTGCCCCTGAGATCCCTCTCGAATCTTTGCCCCCTCATCTTAAGCCAGTGGCCTCTGGTTTTGGAATGTGTAGGAAAGAACTGCAGGTGCTGGTTTAAATCAAAGGTAGACACAAAATGCTGGAGTAACTCAGCGGGTCAGGCAGCATCTCGGGAGAGAAGGAATGGGTGACGTTTCGGGTCGGGTCGGGTCCCGCCCCCTCCCCTAACATCAGTCTGAAGAAAGGTGTGGACCCGAAACGCCAGCCATTCCTTCTCCCCGAGATACTGCTGCCTGACCCACTGAGTTACTCCAGCATTCTGTGTCTACCTCTGGTTTTGGAGTCCTCTATCCTAAGCAAAGTGCTGGAGGAACTCAGTCTGTTTCCCAGGGTAGAGGATTCTAAAACTAGAGGGCACAGGGTTCAGGTGAGAGGCGAGAAGTTTAAGAGCAACCTCAGGGGCAATGTTTTCACTCGGAGGGTAGTCCATACCTGGAATCAGCTTCTAAACATTTCCTATCCATGTACCCGTCCAAATGTCTTTTAAATGTTGTTATCGTATCTGCCTCAACTTCCTCAAGTTGCCTCGTATATAAGTGATAGGAGCAGAATTAGGCCATTCGGCCCATCAAGTCGACTCTACCATTCAATCATGGCTGATTTATCTCTCCCTCCTAACCCCATTCTCCTGCCTTCTCCCCATAACCCCTGACACCCGTCCTACGCATGAATCTACCCTATCGCTGCCTTTAAAATATCCAGCCTTCTGTGGCAATGAATTCCACAGATTCACCACCCTCTGACTAAAGACATTCCTCATCATCTCCTTCCTAAAGGAACGTCCTTTAATTCTGAGGCTGTGACCTCTGGTCCTAGACTCTCCCACCAGTGGAAACATCGTCTCCACAATGACTCTACGCAGGCTGGGCTTGTCAGAACACTGTAGCACTGACGTACCCGAGATCGTGGGCCGGGGACTTCTGTCTTCATCAACGGTCCATCAAACTCTACATCCACATCTCCCTTGTTGGCCGGCTGGCTGATGTATCGAGATCCTTCACAAAATCAAAACACAAACAATGATCATTCCATTTTTTCCCACAGAAGATTTAAAAACACGTTGCACTGACCAGCATGTGTTGATGTACCACGACACGCGATACTCCACAACCCAGCACATGCAGGCAGGATTGTTAAAACACCAGCTGACAATTGTTTTTGGCATTTAACTGGTTAACATTTGTGGGTTTAAATCATTGAACTCACAATTTGAAACCTGATCCAAAAGGTCATCTATCCATGCCCTCCACAGATGCTGCCTGACCCGCTGAGTTCCTCCAGCACTTTGTGTTTAGCTGGTGGTTAATGTTAGCTCAGAGGGTGAAAGGAATCAAGGGATATGGGGAGATATCAGGAACGGAGTACTGATTGTGGACGATCAACCATGATCATAGTGAATGGAGGTGCTGGCTGGAAGGGCCGAATGGCCTCCTCCTGCACCTATTTTTCTATGTTTCCATGTTAATCTATCAAAGTAGTTTTCCCTATGGGATCTCTTTCTCTCCTAACCATCCCCACCCCCTCCTCTCCACATGCTCAATGGCATCTGTGGCTTCGGGAAGAAGATGTCTCAGCAGAGGATTCATGCAACGTGTGAGCTTGGACAGAGTTCAGATTACACAACTGTTAAGAACATTTGGGCCAAATATTTGTATGTGTGGTTAATGCGTGAGAGTATTTAAAATCAACCTGGCATTTGCCTCTGTGTTTCCCCCATGCATGAACCACAATTAATTAACAGCCCTGCCTTGTAATCAAGATGGCGGCGCGCACAGACGCAGCGGCTCACAGCTCTCCCTTTCGGTGCTTTTTATGTGTGTTATCTGTGTTATGTCTGTTAGTCAATTTTAGTCATGCAAATCAGGCAAATCCTACTTACAACCGCAAGGATCTTCTGATCATAGGATTCCAGTGCAATCGGGACCTTACGAGCGAATTGCTACACCCACGAAATATACCGGAGGAGATAGCCAGGACACCGGGCTCTCCGTGGATAGTTGTCGGCGCGAACAGGCGTCGCAGGCGGAGGAGAAACAGGAAGCAAAAGCGAGGAGGCCGGTTCGGTATACTTGCCAAGCTAAAGAGACAGCCACACAAACCACCGCTACCCAGTATGTTTCTCACCAACGCCAGATCCATCATCAACAAAATGGACGAATTAAAACTACAGATATCAGCAAACAAACTCGTTGAGGACTGTTGTATTCTCTTAGTAACAGAGACATGGCTTCATCCACTTATCCCAGACGGAGCCATTGAGCTAGCCGGGCGTACAGCGTTTCGTTGGGACAGAAACATCGACTCCGGTAAGAGCAAGGGGGGGGGGGGGGTTATGCATTTACGTGCACAACAACTGGTGCACTAACATCCAAATCATGGATAGCCATTGTTCTCCTGATCTGGAGTTCCTAACAGTTAAATGCAGGCCTTTTTACCTTCCTCGTGAATTTACAGGGGTTATAGTAACAGCAGTCTACATCCCACCGAATGCTAACGCTAGCACAGCTTTAGGCTACCTGCTCGGTGCAATAAACTCACAACAGAGCACATATCCAGAAGCAGCCCACATCATAGCCGGGGACTTCAATCATGCAGACCTAAAGACAGTTCTCCCGAAACTTGAACAACACATAAGATGTGCTACCAGGGGGAAAAACACACTAGACAAGGTTTATTCAAATATTAAGAAGGGTTTCAGGTCAGCACCACCATCACACCTGGGGCAGTCAGATCACCTGTCCATATTCTTAACTCCAGCATACACCCCACTCAGGAGGAAAGCTCCAGTCACCATAAAGACTGTTAAGACATGGCCTGAAGGAGCTTCCTCGCAGCTGCAGGATTGCTTCGAAAGGACCAACTGGGATATTTTTGAGGATCAGGACTTGGAGGAGTATACATCAACTGTACTCTGCTACATCCAAAACTGTGTTGACAATGTCACCGTCGACAAACGTATCCGGTTGTATCCCAATCAGAAGCCCTGGATGACAAAGGATGTCAGGTCTCTCCTCAAGGACCGTAACACCGCCTTCAGGTCTAGTGATAGAGCTCTATACAGTGCTGCTAGAACCAACCTGAAGAGAGGCATCAAGGATGCCAAAGCGTCCTACAAGAGGAAGATTGAGGACCACTTTACCAACAATGACCCACGGCGGGTATGGCAAGGCATCCAGCACATCACCAACTACAAGACCAGCAACCGCACGACTGCCGACGGCGACGCCTCGCTGGCAGAGGAACTTAACTGTTTCTTTGCTCGTTTCGAGGTGAAAGCTGCAGTGGCAGACATAACACCCTCTCCAGCACCTGACAGCAACACCTTCACTGTGCAGGAGTATGATGTTAAGCACGTGCTCAGAGCAGTGAATCCCAGGAAAGCTGCAGGCCCCGATGGTGTGACGGGCAGAGTGCTGAGGGAATGTGCAGACCAATTATCTGAGGTCTTCACAAAAATCTTCAACCTGTCCCTTTTAAAATCCACCATCCCCCCCTGCCTGAAGTCTGCCACAATCATCCCACTGCCGAAAAAGTCTGTCATCAGCGGCCTTAACGACTACCGTCCGGTAGCACTCACACCGGTCATCACAAAGTGCTTCGAGAGACTGGTCCTGCAGCACATCAAAGTCAGCCTCCCACCCACCTTCGACCCACACCAGTTTGCCTACAGAGCAAATAGGTCTACAGGGGATGCCATCGATACTGCTCTTCACACTGCACTGACCCACCTTGAACACCAGGGGAGCTAGTGAGGATGCTCTTCCTCGACTTCAGCTCTGCCTTTAACACAGTCATCCCGAGCAGACTGGTCACCAAACTTTCTGACCTTGGATTTTCCCAAACCATCTGCCAATGGATCAAGGACTTCCTGACCAACCGCCCCCAGACCGTCAAAATAGGCCCTCACCTCTCCTCCACCATTACACTGAGCACCGGCTCACCACAGGGCTGTGTGTTGAGCCCCATCCTTTACTCCCTCTACACTCACGACTGCGCCCCCACCCATCCCACCAACACCATCATCAAGTTCGCGGATGACACGACTGTGGTTGGACTCATCTCAGGAGGAGATGAGACAGCCTACAGGGATGAAATCCAAAGGCCGGCAGCATGGTGTTCAGTGAACAATCTTGTCCTGAACTCCTCCAAAACAAAGGAACTTATAATAGACTTCAGGAAAACCAGTGTAGAATACGACCCACTCTACATCAATGGGGTCTGTGTGGAAAGGGTACCCGCTTTCAGGTTCCTGGGTACGCACATCGCAGAGGATCTTACCTGGTCTACCAACACCATCACCACAGTGAAGAAGGCACAGCAGAGACTCCACTTCCTGAGGATCCTCAGGAAGACCAACCTGCAGGAGAAGCTCATGATGTCCTTCTATCGTTACTCCATCGAGAGTGTGCTGGCATACTGTATAACCACATGGTATGCCAGCTGCTCAGAAAAGGACAGGAAGGCCCTTCAGAGGGTCATCACAACGGCCCAGAAGATCATCGGCTGCTGACTGCCCTCCCTGGAGCACCTGTTCAGCCTACGCTGCCTCAGTAGAGCAGGCAAAATAATAAAAGATCCATCCCACCCCGGCCACCGTCTGTTTGTTCATCTGCCCTCTGGTCGACGTTTCAGGTCGATCAAATCCCGAACAAACAGACTTAAGAACAGTTTTTACCCCAGGGCCATACGAGAACTGAACACTACCTTCTGCACTAGGCAACACTGTTAAAAAATCTTTTGTACTTAATATAATTGTATTTATTTGTTTTTGCATTTATTGCATATATGTTTGTACGCACCGTCAGGATTGGCTATTTTTTAATTTCGTTGTACTCGTTGCAATGACAATAAATGAATATTATTATTATTATTATTGTAGCATCACCTGAGCCTGGCCCAGGTTGGACTGATTGCCCATTGACAATCACATCCTGCTTCTTGAGAAAGACTGGAGCAGCTCTGAGACAAGGCCGTGAAGAACAGTTCATCCAGCTTTAGACTTAAAACACATTGCCAGGACTAGAGGGTCTGAGCTGCAGGGAGAGATTGAGTAACCTGAGACTCTACTCCTTGAAGGATGAGGGGAGATCTTATGGAGGTGTATAAAATCATGAGAGGAATAGATTTAGTAGATGCACAGATTCTTTTGCCCAGAGTAAGTGAATGGTGGACCAGATGACATAGGCTTCAGGTGAAAGGGAAAAGATTTAATAGGAATCTGTGGGGTGACATTTTCACACAGAGGGTGGTGGGTATATGGAACGAGCTGCTGGAGGAGGTAGTTGAGGCTGGGACTATCTCAATGTTTAAGAAACAGTTGGACAGGTACATGGATAGGACAGGTTTTGAGGGATATGGGCCAAACACAGGCAGGTGGGACTAGTGTACCTGGGACACGTTGGTTGGTGTTGGCAAGTTGGGCCGAAGGGCCTGTTTCCATGCTGTATCACTCGATGACTCTATGTAGGTAGTGCAGAGGCTTTCTAAAGCAGGATTCCATCACTGCCGAAGAACCAGCCTTTGATTTGCTCTTGCAATCGCAGTGATTAGGTTTCTGGGGTCAGGTCATTGATATTGCCAGGATCCTGCACTTGTGTGAGCGCTGTTTGATACCCTACATAATGCCAGGGATGTACGGAATACCACAGGTACAAACAACCTGAGATACACTCCCTGGAATGTACTGACTTTCCCCAAAAACTGACATTAGGTACAGTCCCAAACTCAGACTCAATACACAAGACACACACAAGTGGCAATCCCTTTAAACACTGCTCTGTGGAGGTTTCATCCCACTGCTAAAAAAATTAGCTGAATGGAGGTGGACCATTTTGGCAGGTCAGAAATCAACTCCGCCGTGCATGGAGATTGTCAGCAACTATTGCTGAATCTGCCTGTTTGGTGTACACAACTCCATGCTGTTCCTTCTGCCTCACACCGTGAGTCACTCCTCAAAGTATATTTCCAATTCACAAATAAACTGCGGCACTGAGAAAATACAATATTACACAGCCAGTTTCATGAATGAGGAGTTCATTGACTTCTCGGAGCTTGTTGTACAATATGCACCATCACAAATCCTCTCTCTCCCACTGATCCTGTTTATAACATGCCGCTCTGTTTATCCTTGCAGTGGATTTGGTGGATGTTGTAAAGACAGCATTGGTGTTACACTTTCCACAGTTACCTTTCATTAAAGCAGTCACGAGTGAAATGAAACGTTGACCATCAATGATAGAAACATAGAAAATAGGTGCAGGAGTCGGCCATTCTGCCCTTCGAGCCATTCAATATGATCATAGCTGATCATCTAAAATCAGCACCCGTTCCTGCTTTTTCCCCATACCCCTTGAATCTGATAGCGCTGAGAGCTAAATCTAACTCTCTCTTGAAAACATCCAGTGAATTGGCCTCCACTGCCTTCTGTGGCAGAGAATTCCACAGATTCACACTCTCTGACTGAAAAAGCTTTTCCTCATCTCAGTCCTAAATGGCCGACCCCTTATTCTTAAGCTGTGACCCCTGGTTCTGGACTCCCCCAACATGGGGAACATTTTTCCTGCATCTAGCCTGTCTAATCCTTTAAGAATCTTATATGTTTCTATAAGATCCCCTCTCTACCTTCTAAATTCCAGTGTATACAAGCCCAGTCGACCCATTCTTTCATCATACGTCAGTCCCGCCATCCCGGGAATTAACCTGGTGAACCTACGCTGCACTCCCTCAATAGCAAGAATGTCCTTCCTCAAATTAGGAGACGAAAATTGCACACAATACTCCAGGTCCAGTCTCACCAGGGCCCTACACAACTGCAGTAGGACCTCCTTGCTCCTAAACTCAAATCCTCTCGCAATGGAGGCCAACAAGCCATTAGCTTTCTTCATTGCGTGCTTACTTTCAGTGACTGATGTACAAGGACTCCCAGGTAGTGTTGCACCTCCCCTTCTCCTAATCTGACACCATTCAGATCATAATCTGCCTTCCTGTTCTTGCCACCAAAGTGGATAACCTCACATTTATCCACATTATACCACATCTGCCATGCTTCTGCCCTCTCACCCAACCTATCCAAGTCACCCTGCAGCCTCATAGCATCCTCATCGCATCTCACACTGCCACCCAGCTTTGTGTCATCCGCAAATTTAGAGATGTTACATTTAATTCCCTTGTCTAAATTGTTAATATATATTGTAAATAACTGGGGTCCCAGCACCGAGCCTTGCGGCACCCCACTAGTCACTGCCTGCCATTCTGAAAAGGACCCGTTAATTCCTACTCTTTGCTTCCTGTCTGCCAACCAGTTCTCTATCCATGTCAATACCCTACCCCCAATACCATGTGCTCTAATTTTGCACACTAATCTCGTGTGGGACCTAGTCAAAGGCTTTTTGAAAGTCCAGATACACCACATCCACTGGCTCTCCATTATCCGTTCTTCCTGTTACATCTTCAAAAAATTCCAAAAGATTAGTCAAGCATGATTTCCCCTTCATAAATCCAAGCTGACTTTGACCAATCCCGTTGCTGTTTTCCAAATACGCTGTTATAACATCTTTAATAATCAACTCCAGCATCTTCCCCACTACCGATATAAGGCTAACTGGTCTATAATTCTCTGTTTTCTCTCTCCCTCCTTTCTTAAAAAGTGGAGTAACATTGGCTACCCTCCAGTCCACAGGAAGTGATGCACAGGAACATTGGAAAATGATCACCAATGCATCCACGATTTCTAGGGCCACCTCCTTGAGTACTCTGGGGTGCAGACCATCAGGCCCTGGGGATTTATCTGCCTTCAGTCCCAACAGTTTACCTAACACCATTTTCTGACTAATGTGGATTGTAAGATTTGAGAAGTTTTCCCTCATTCTGCAATCAACATCAAACCAAAAGCTGCAGTTTGGACATTTTACATGGGAGGCTGGGGCTGATAGCGGGGAAAGGCTGTGGTCAGTTTTAACCAGGGATGTCACAATCCGTGGGTCCTAAGATGGCCGCAGGACCTCGTGACCAGCCACAAAAGCAAAAACCCCACAGCCCAGTCTCTAGGTTTCTGCAAAGCCACGGCCAGAACAATGGATGGATATTGGCCATGCAGAAACCTGCGAAACCAGGTCGAAGTCCAGACACTGGGGCGCTGACATTAGCATACTCACAATGCCCCAAGCCGACCTACACAGTTAATCCCGTTAAGGGGGCACAATAGCCCATAGAAAACTACCTGGTAGGTGATGGGAAACCAGTTAAACCCATCACCTCTCAACGAAATACCAATTAACACCGTCTGGCCATCCCCGGTACCCCCGGACATAACGCAGGACAAAGGGAAAACTCAATACATATCTTTTAAACAAAGAGATCCCGAGATCTGTCGGGAGATAGGACGGGCCAGAATTAGTATAACTGGCCACGACTTTTGGGTTTTAAACTCATGCAAGGCAGAAGTCGGAAACTGGAAAACGGATGCAAGAAGAAAAGACAGGCAAGAAAGGCATGCAAGACAAAAGTCAGAGGAGGCAACAAACTGCAAGGAACGCAAGGCAGGAGGAAGACGGAAAGGACAGGGACAGGCAAGACACGCTCGCAGCAGGGACAGCAGCAACGCTCGCAACGACTGGCCAGGAACGCAAGAAACGGAAGGAAGAAACTCACGGGACAAGCACGACCCTCACGGAAAGCAGCGGAGAAGCAGCACGAACAGCCAGTAACCCCAGTAATAGCCCCATGGTGAGCATGTACCCCGATCCTGCACATCCTGGACATAGTTTTAGTGTAGAGGGGAGGGTGGTTTGAATAAACGTGGGTGTGTAAATGAATATGTGTTGGTCAAGTTTGCGATGTGTCGTACGTTCCCCATCTTACAGTCAAGAATATGTCTAATAGAACTGTGTCTAAGTATTCGTGTAGTTATGCATATGTCGTTTAGAACTGTGTATAAGTATTCATGGACAATAGTCCCAAGCGCTCAATAAAAGCCTTTTCCATTTAAACCCTGGTCTTCAAATCTGGTCTGGTTGAGTTTTCTGCACTATCAACGTTCCTGCATCTAAGTCCAGTGTCTAGAACCGTAGGGGGTGAGTGGGTCGAACCACTCACGGGGAACCAGTGTGCGCGGCCTGGTCAAGGGATCAGAGCAAGGCACGGGGACCTTAGGTCGGGCGAAAGCTCGGCGCAGAAACCCCTTACAGGATTCCCTTCAGTTCCTCCCTCCCACTAGATCCTCGTTCCCCTAATATTTCCGAGAAATTGTTTATGTCTTCCTTCGTGAAGACAGAACCAAAGTACTCGTTTAACTGTTCTGCCATTTCCTTGTTTCCCATTATAAATTCAGCTGTCTCTGATTGTACATTCGTCTTCACTAATCTTTTCCTTTTTACATATCGAAAGAAGATAACTACACAAGCAAGGATATTTTCCCGGTTATGTAATGATCCAGTTAACATACACAAAGCTATGGGCTTTAAATATTTTTCTGCACATGTACTTCTAAGAATTTGCTGTAACATAAATCTGTTGTATAGGTTTTCTTCTTGGAATGCACATCGGCATCAGGGTTAATGATAGCACAGATAGAAATCGATCCAAAGATCCGTCCTCTCAGTCAGTGAGACACAAAGCAGGTAAAGAGCTCCCAGTGGAGGCAGTTGGACACTGCACAGAGCAGCTATTTCTATGAAGTGGTGCCTGCCAGAGCAAATTAGATTTCGCAGAAGACAGTTTTCCCCGAGACACGACTTGGCTGCCATCCTGCCAAGCCACATCTGCTAAGTGCAACGTACTACTCAATGAAAAACATCGACCACCCAGCCAACAGCATAATATGTGCAGGAAAGCACTGCACGTGCCGGTTTAAACCCAAGATAGACACAAAATGCTGGAGTAACTCAGCGGGTCAGGCAGCATCTCTGGAAAGAAGGAATGGGTGATGTTTCGGGTCAAGACCCTTCTTCAGAATGTGTTTAATTAAAACCCAGTGAGCTAATTATTGTCAGTTCATTTCCTCAGCTTTTCTGTTTGTGTGTTTGGTTTAAAATGCAAGCCAAGTGCTGTGTGCAATACTGTCCAGTAGATGATTAGTAAACAGTGCTGGAAACCTGAGGCCTTTTTATATTTAGCAAGTAGGTTATGTTGAGGCCTTAATGAAGGTACAGAGTTAATGGGGATAAATAAACCCTGGAGAGGAGAGATGAAACAACTTTATATCTGTCATGCACATGAGGCAAGTCCCAAACTCCACACAACACCAAACACATGTAACCCATTACAATGGTGTCCATATCTTGATTTATGTCAAATTTGCTTTGAAAATCCATTAGTATGAAGAATTAGATTCAATTATATTGCTGTATCTATTAAGAAAGACGAGGAACCTCTTTAGCCAGAGGGTGGTGAATCTGTGGAATTCATTGCCACAGACGGCTGTGGAGGCCAAGTCAGTGGGTATTTTTGAAAGCGAAGATTGATTGGTTCTTGATTAGTAATGGTGACAAAGGTTATGGAGAATGGTGTTGAGAGGGCAAAACCGATCAGCAATGATCAAATAGCAGCTAGGACCCGATGGGCTGAAAGGCCTAATTCTGCTCCAATGTCTTATGATCTAACGGCCTGAATGTGAAGCTTTGTCCTACTTGATGTGTAGATCAATGTGATCCGACTTTTTCCATTAGCACCAAAGGGACGACGGTGAGTTAGGTGGGACAACTAAAATTGTCGCGCTATCGTGTGTCGTTTTGGCTGTAGTTCAGGAACAAACAAACAAACAAGTTTTAGTATAGAGATATACATATATATACATATATATATATAGGATGGGAGGCGGGAGGCATAACAGGCATCTTCTCAGAGACTGCTCATTTGGATAAAATTGGGCCCAATTTCTTTGCTATATTTCATCAAGAAAAATGCCTTTGAAGCAGTTCCAGGGAAAAGCAGCAATTTAAAGAAAATAAACAATGTGTGTGTGTGTGTGCGCGTGTGTGTTTGTGTGTGCGTGTGTGTGTGTGTGTGTTTGTGTACGTGTGTGCGTGTGTGTGTGTGCGCGTGTGTGTACGCGTGTGTGTGTGTGCGTGTGTGTGTGTGTGCGTGTGTGTGTACCAGAGGCTGCCTTTTGGAATGCTGTGACAAATTAGCCACGGTTACATTCAGTGGTGCTGTTGTGAGACGCATGCATCTTCATTGAAAGATGAAGATTGATTGGTTCTTGATTAGTAATGGTGACCAGTCATTGAAAGCAAGCGTGCAGGTGCAGCAGGCAGTGAAGAAAGCAAATGGTATAAGAAAATAACTGCAGATGCTGGTACAAATCGATTTATTCACAAAATGCTGGAGTAATTCAGCAGGTCGGGCAGCATCTCGGGAGAGAAGGAATGGGTGGCGTTTCGGGTCGAGACCCTTCTTCAGACTGATGTCAGGGGGGCGGGACAAAGGAAGGATATAGGTGGAGACAGGAAGATAGAGGGAGATCTGGGAAGGAGGAGGGGAAGAGAGGGACAGAGGAACTATCTAAAGTTGGAGAAGTCGACGTTCATACCACCGGGCTGCAAGCTGCCCAGACGAAATATGAGGTGCTGTTCCTCCAACTTCCGGCGGGCCTCACTATGGCACTGGAGGAGACCCATGACAGAAAGGTCAGACTGGGAATGGGAGGGGGAGTTAAAAGTGCTCGGCCACCGGGAGATCAGTTTTGTTAATGCGGACCGAGCGCAGGTGTTCAGCGAAGCAATCGCCGAGCCTGCGCTTGGTTTCGCCGATGTAAATAAGCAAATGGTATGTTGGCATTCATAGCAAGAGGATTTGTGTATAGGAGCAGGGAGGTTCTGCTGCAGTTGTACAGGGCCTTGGTGAGACCGCACCTGGAGTATTGTGTACAGTTTTGGTCTCCTAATCTGATGAAAGACATTCTAGCCTTAGAGGGAGTACAGAGAAGGTTCACCAGATTGATCCCTGGAATGGCAGGACTTTCATAGAAGACTGGATAGACTAGGCTTATACTCGCTGGAATTTAGAAGACTGAGGGGGGATCTTATTGAAACATATAAAATTCTTAAGGGGTTGGAGAGGCTAGATGCGGGAAGATTGTTCCCGATGTTGGGGAAGTCCAGAACCAGGGGTCACAGCTTAAGGATAAGGGGGAAGTCTTTTAGGACCGAGATGAGAAAACATTTCTTCACACAGAGAGTGGTGAGTCTGTGGAATTCTCTGCCACAGAAGGTAGTTGGGGCCAGTTCATTGGCTATATTTAAGAGGGAGTTAGATGTGGCCCTTGTGGCTAAAGGGATCAGGGGGTATGGAGAGAAGGCAGGTACAGGTTACTGAGCTGGATGATCAGCCATGATCATATTGAATGGCGGTGCAGGCTCGAAGGGCCGAATGGCCTACTCCTGCACCTATTTTCTATGTTTCTATGTTTCATCTGATGATTTGTGGAGGCTTCGTTTCTGAGAGGCAGGCAGTGATCAGTGATGCTGGCAGGTCTGAGTGCCTGATGGCAATGATACTGGAGTAGCATTGATGCCAAGACGATCTTGGACCTGCCGCTGATGCCACTCCAGCTGAGCAAAAGTGTCTCTGCCCTTCCGCGCTCGATCCAAGACTGCAAGCTGTAGAAGGTCTAGACGAGCTATCAGAGGCTAGCCTGAACCAGACTAAAGGCGCGTGGACAATTAGGAGATACCTAGTGACACGAGACGGTTGACACGGGGATCAATGTTCTGCCGTGAGCTGGATTCACTCCGACTCTCTTCTGAGTCTCATTGTTCTTCAGCTTGAAGGATGTTTCCACCAGCAGGTATTTACAAATATTCCCAGCTTGAGCAAGCTGTTTCCATGAGGGTGGGGTCAGGGTGTGGGCTACTGGAAAGATATGCATATTCTTCCCTTTTTGGGATTTGGCTCATTATTTTGCTAATCATGATTTACATGATCATAATCATGATTTTTCATAATCATGATTTTTATGAAGTGGGGGGGTGTTGTCTGCTGGAAAGACATAGATTTTCTTCCCTTGTTTTCAGATTTGGCTGATTATTTTGATAAATTCTCCAATCTCTCTTGACTAAACCACATGGGAGCCCATTCCTTCTCTCGAGAGATGCTGCCTGTCTGCTGAGTTACTCCAGCATTTTGTGTCAATCTTGGGAGCTATGTCAGTCCAAACAGTAGACTCATACATCAAAGGCACAATAAACGTCAGGACTAATCTATCTGCTAAAACTCTCATTTGTTTGTTTGTTTGTTTCTAAACTACAGCCAAAACGGTACACGATAGTGCGACAATTTTAGGCCCACTTTATTCACCATCGTCCCTTTGGTGCCAATGGAAGAAGTTTCATTGAAATCGGTGTTATATTTTTGAAGGAAAAAAAACTGCAGATGCTGGTTTAAATCGAAGGTAGACACAAAAAAGCTGGAGTAACTCAGCGGGTCAGGCAGCATCTCTGGAGAGAAGGAATGGGTGACGTTTCGTGTCTCCTTAAGAGACATATGTACCCATTCCTTCTGTCCAGAGATGCTGTCTGACCCGCTGAGTTACTCCAGCTTTGTGTCTGCCCGGGAGGCGGGTTGCTAGTCAAGTCAAGTCAAGTCAATTTATTTGTATAGCACATTTAAAAACAACCCACGTTGACCAAAGTGCTGCACATCTGACTAGGAAAAAAAAGAAACCTCTGTTAGGTGGCAACCTCTGTTAGGTGGCGCCGAGGCCTCCGGGCCTGCACTGTCCGGAAGGCAGGCACAGATTTCAACCAGCATCTGCAGTTCTTTTCCTGCCATACTGGCCGGGCCTACAGCGCCCTACGGGCCTAATACGGGACAAGCCAATTTAGCCCAAAATACAGGGTGTCCCGGCTAATACGGGACAGTTGGCAACCCTACTGGAATGTGTTGCTGGGGGTGGTGGTGGAAGCAAATATGTCAGTGGCCTTTAAGAGACATGTGTACAGGCGCACTGAAAGGCAGGGAATGGAAGGACATGGATCACATGCAGGACCACGAGAGATATCCTTGGCCTCATGTTCAGCACAGAGATCGTGGGCTGAAGGGCCTGTTCTTGTGCTGCACTGTTCTATGTTCGATGTTCACAATAATTAAATAAACATCTGAAATGGAAAGGATGGTAAATGAGGATAACGGTTTGCAAGTTTCACATGAATACTCACGGGTCAGTGAAAACCTGAGGTTCTGTTGCAAAGTGTGAGTTAGTTGCCGAGATAGAAGAGTGGAGGCCATCGTAGGTTCTGGAAGGTTTATTTACAATCCCCGCTGAGAACCCTGCACAGAAAACAAACATCGGCTTTAACACCTTTATCGTCCTTGTGTGATCAGGCATTCCACACGTGATCTGTCGTGCTCATTGGCTGTGATCTTTCACTTCTACTTTGCATCACACAGCTCTGTGGCCCCACAAAAATAATTGGGAGTTTCCATATGATATTAAAAAATAGTCAATCATTCTCAGTGTAAGACTGCACAACTTGTGGCATCTTTAGGCTTCAGGCACCAATAAAACTGGAAACAGACTCACACACACTTTTCCACTTTAACAACATATTAATTTTAAGGCATCTTCATTTTAAGCGAATATAGAACCACCCCCTTAATTTCTACAAGTTTATTACACAACCGACCGGAAACGTCACCTATCCATGTTCCCCACAGAAGCTGCCTGACCCGCTGAATTACTCCAGCACCCTGTGAAACGTCACCTATCCATGTTCTCCGCAGAAGCTGCCTGACCAGTTAAGGAAACTGTCACATGAGCTTGATTGAACCTATGGGGTGGCTATTTGGCAATTGATTACATAACCACTTCCTTTACTTTCGGAGATCAATTCCTAAAAGTATTTTGCTCCACCAAGCCCGAGTTATAGACGTTCCTATCAACCGTGCCAACAAATACCGTCGTTCTGACTGACAATAGACAATAGGTGCAGGAGGAGGCCATTCGGCCCTTCGAGCCAGCACCACCATTCAATGTGATCATGGCTGATCATTCTCAATCAGTACCCTGTTCCTGCCTTCTCCCCATACCCACTGGCTCCGCTATCGTTAAGAGCTCTATCCAGCTCTCTCTTGAATGCATTCAGAGAATTGGCCTCCACTGCCTTCTGAGGCAGAGAATTCCACAGATTCACAATTCTCTGACTGAAAAAGCTTTTCCTCATCTCAGTTCTAAATGGCCTACCCCTTATTCTTAAACTGCGGCCCCTTGTTCTGGACTCCCCCAACATTGGGAACATGTTTCCTGCCTCTAACGTGTCCAACCCCTTAATAATCTTATATGTTTCGATAAGATCTCCTCTCATCCTTCTAAATTCCAGTGTATACAAGCCTAGTCGCTGGGATGTGTGTGAACGGAGTGCTGAGAACAAGGTTGTTTGGCAGTGCATGCTTCGCTCACGGAATATGATTGTTCATTAGAAATTACAAAACAGTGAAAATCTCAACTTCTGAGCAGAATTAATGACATATTTCCTGGCGCATAAAAATCACTTTTACTGTGCATTCTCTCAATGAAAAGCAATTCTTTTCAGTGAAATTTAGCAGACCGGATATCCTCATTACCATTGTTGCTTTCTATAGTGTAAAAATCATATGATCAATAGTGGTAGTAGCGGAATTAGGCCATTCAGCCCATCAAGTCTACTCCGCCATTCAATCGTGGCTGATCTATCTCTCCCTCCCAACCCCATTCTCCTGCCTTCTCCCCATAACCCCTGACACCTCTCAAAACTGTTGCTTACTTTATGCATTCTATTATCTATAATCACAGCAGTTGTCAACACGCTGATGTTGTCAACAGTTGTTAACACGCTGATCTGCAAAGGAAAAAAAACTGCAGATGCTGGTGTAAATTACTCCAGCATTTGGTGTTTTTTTAATATATAAACCAGCATCTGCAGTTCCTGGCTTCTCCATTTTCTGGTAGACACAAAATGCTGGAGTAACTCAGCGGGTCAGGCAGCATCTCGAGAGAGAAGGAGTGGGAGACGTTTCAGGGACAAGTCCCGCCCTCTCCCCTGACATCAGTCTGAAGAAGGGTCTTGACTCGAAACGTCACCCATTCCTTCTCTCCCGAGATGCTGCCTGACCCGCTGAGTTACTCCAGCACTCTGTGAAACGTCACCTATCCATGTTCTCCACAGATGCTGCCTGACCCACTGAGTTACTCCAGCACTCTGTGTCTACTCTAATCTGCACCGTTGCTGTGCTGAGTTACAGCTACTGTGTTGTCCTAGTTTTCACAGATTTGGCGAAAAATAATTATTCAGGAGACTCAGGTCACTGGTTTAAAGCAGTACTGGCTAATGCTTCCACTCAGAAGCCCAATAGACTGAAAGTGCCAGTGTAATGACTGTACCTAATTTAGATTTTTAATACAACTCCATCTCACATTCTTGTGGCTTTCATTTTAATAAATATTCATGTCTAATTTAGTTGAACAGTGTACAGGAACTCTGGGGCTGCTGTCTTGGACATGCATAGCTATGTGCAGTATATTTTGCTACTTTGGTGGCAAGAACAAGAAGGCAGACATAGTGTCAGATGTCATGGTGTCTCCTGATCTGAATGGTGTCAGATTAGGAGAAGGGGAGTTGCAACAAGACCTGCGTGTCCTTGTACATCAGTCACTGAAAGTAAGCATGCAGGTACAGCAGGCAGTGAAGAAAGCCAATGGCATCTTGGCCTTCATAGCGAGAGGATTTGAGTATAGGAGCAAGGAGGTCCTACTGCAGTTGTACAGGGCCCTGGTGAGACCGCACCTGGAGTATTGTGTGCGGTTTTGGTCTCCTAATTTGAGGAAGGACATTATTGCTATTGAGGGAGTGCAGCGAGGGTTCACCAGGTTAATTCCCGGGATGGCGGGACTGACATATGATGAAACAATGGATCGACTGGGCTTGTATTCGCTGGAATTTGGCTGGATGAGAGGGGATATTAGAGAAACATAAAATCCTTACAGGATTGGACAGGCTAGATGCAGGAAAAATGTTCCCGATGTTGGGGGAGTCCAGAATCAGGGGTCACAGTTTAAGAATAAGGGGTCGGCCATTTAGGACTGAGATGAGGAAAAACTTTTTAATCCAGAGAGTTGTGAATCCGTGGAATTCTCTGCCACAGAGGGCAGTGGAGGCCAATTCACGGGATGTGTTCAAGAGAGAGTTAGATATAGCTCTTAGGGCTAACGGAATCAAGAGATATGGGGAAAAAGCAGGAACGGGGTACTGATTTTGGATGATCAGCCACGATCATATTGAATGGCAATGCTGGCTGGAAGGGCCGAATGGCCTTCTCTTGCACCTATTTTCTTTGTTTCCATGTTTCTATACGATTGCATTTTCTACGTTAGTACATCGATCCCCATGTACGGGTGCACAAATGCAGCTTTCTCACTTCATGAAATTTCCGTTCAATGTAACATTTCTTCAGGAGCGTGTCGCCCTTGTAAATGAAAGCATTGCCGTAATCAAGTAAACCTGGCTGTAATCTTCTCAAGTAAACTTGGCTGTAATCTTCTCAAGTAAACTTGGCTGTAATCTTCTCAAACGTCAACAAAAATAGTCTTGTAATGGGAACCCAACAGCCAATATTCCCACCGCAAACTTCCACCAACAATAATGCGATAATTAGATTCTGTTTTAAAGATTTGTTTCAAAGACTGGCATGTGTGCCAAGGATAAATATGCAGTCCATACTCAAAATACTGATATGCAATACATAACACAGCGTCTCCAAGGTTAACACCTCCTTCCAGCAATCCCACCTCTGACAGCACAGTCTCGGTACTGAACTAACCACAGTGTACGAAGGAATTGCAGATTCTGGTTTAAACCGAAGATAGTCTGAAGAAGGGGCTCGACCCGAAACGTCACCCATTCCTTCTCTCCAGTGATGCTGCCTGTCCCGCTGAGTTACTCCAGCTTTTTGTGCCTAACTATAGTGTAGTTAGCTTTTTTAGTTTAGTTTAGTTTAGCTTTTTTTAAGTCTGAAGAAGGGTCTCAACTAGGGTTGCCAACTTTCTCACTCCCAAATAAGGGACAAAAGGTGACGTCACTGCCCCGCGCCCCACATGACCTCACCCAGCCAGCGGCCATGTGTTCCTGCTCCACTAATGGTGGCCGCCCGGGCCGGGAGGCGGGTTGCCACGTGCTTCACGGGTGCCAAGGACTTCACCCTACTAATATGGGACAAGGGCAGTTCTGTAGGGACAAACTAAATTAGCCCAAATAGGATGTCCCGGCTAATACGGGACAGTTGGCGACCCTAAATGCAGGACTAATCGCCGAAGGGGAAGTTGAAGGAATTCTCATGATCTTCAATTCCCTCGTATCTCATTAGTTTCAAATTATGTGAAACAGCAATAAACTAAATAAATAGACTGCCAGAGATCATACTAACCTGCAGGGTTCCCAGACAACATATTAGAGGGAGGGAGAGAGAGGGAGAGAGTGCAGAGAAGAGCATTAAGGCTGATTCAGCGATGTCAGTCGAGAATTACAAAGAGTAATTTGACAACTAAAAGGTCTGATTCTGGAGAAGATGTTACAGAGGGAAACTCATTCAAGCAAATAAACTAATTGCATAGAATATGAAGTTAAAAGAGAGTTAGATAGAGCTCTAGGGGCTAGCGGAATCAAGGGATATGGGGAGAAGGCAGGCACGGGTTATAGATTGTAGTGATTAGCCATGATCACAATGAATGGCGATACTGGCTCGAAGGGCCGAATGGCCTCCTCCTGCACCTATTCTCCATGTTTCTATGTTTCTAATAAACTCAAGACAATATGCCAAGATCTAGAACCATAGGTCCTCATAGAAGAGGATCTATTATCATCCATCTAAAAGTTCCATAAGATCATCAGACATTGGAGCAGAATTAGGCCATCCGCCCCCATTGAGTTTACTCCGCCATTCAATCATGGCTGATCGATTTTTCCATCTCAATCCCATTCTGCTGCCTTCCCCTTATTTATCAAGTTCCACTCTCTTAAATCTCCGTTCCAATGGTCAATCTGGAGAGCACTCTGGTATTTCTATCTGTGCACCATCGGTTGTGCTGGTGTAGGGCATGATAACACTGATCAATGGTGTGATTTGGTTTGAATGGATAAGCACGCTTTTCACCGTATCTTGGTCCAGGTGTATCAGGCTTTTCTGATACATGGAACATAGAATGGGGCAGCACAGGAACAGGCCCTTCGGCCCACAATGTCCATGCCCAACATGAAGCCAAGACCAACTCATATCTGCCCACCCATAATGCATATGTACACTGCAAGGGCCAGGAAGCGAGCGGGCAAGATCATCTCTGACCCCTCTCACCCTGGCCACAAACTCTTTGAAGCACTTCCCTCTGGAAGGCGACTCGGGACTGTCAAAGCAGCCACAGCCGAACATAAAAACAGCTTTTTTCCACGAGTGATAGTTCTCCTCAATAACCAAAGTCTGTGGTCTCTTTTTTGCTCTGGTTTATTTCCACCCACATGTTTAGACCGCAATGTTGTATCCTTATTGTTTTGATGTGGTTATGCTTTATTCTTAATTGTTAACTGTGTGTTTGTGTTGTCATTTGTGAGCGGAGCACCAAGGCACATTCCTTGTATCTGCACATACTTGGCCAATAAACGTATCCATTCATTCCTATCCCTCCATTCCCTGCACATCCATGTGCCTTTCCAAAAGTCTCTGAAATGCCACTATGGTATCTGGTAAAACATGTGGTAAACCAGTGAAGAATCTGCCAAAGGATATCCACATTGATGCAGGATAGGGTTGAGATTACTGTTCATTATTTTTACCTTCATTGCTCGCATGCGCAGCGGTAGAGTTGCTGCTTTACAGCGAATGCAGCGCCGGAGACTCAGCTTCGATCCTGACTACGGGTGCTGCACTGTAAGGAGTTTGTACGTTCTCCCCGTGACCTGCGTGGGTTTTCTCCGAGATCTTCGGTTTCCTCCCACACTCCAAAGACGTACAGGTATGTAGGTTAATTGGCTGGGTAAATGTAAACATTGTCCCTAGTGGGTGTAGGATAGTGTTAATGTACGGGGATCGCTGGGCGGCACGGACTTGGTGGGCCGAAAAGGCCTGTTTCCGGCTGTATATATATGATATGATATGATATCTTCTTGTCTATGTCAGGGTACAAGCTCCCTGAGCTAACTCAGAAAGGATTCTCCACTCCTGTTCTAATCAGTACTGCAGGCTGTTTAGCATTCAAGTCCAGCACAGTCTCTGTTGCTGAGAAACCATTTACCAGAGCACAATGCAGCCAACAGGACAGGAAGCGGGATTAGGGCTGCACACCAAGGAGACTGCTGTATCTCCGTTTAACGTGCAAGGAGAGAGAGAGAGAGGCT
>NC_135973.1:1357941-1410441 GCF_053455715.1 Rhinoraja longicauda
CACGATTGAGAGATCACTGTCCACTTCAACATCTTTGTGCACTATGGAAATGAATGAAGTTCCCACCAGATCTCACCTATCTCACTGTGTCACAGCGGCTCATTGTGGACAACAGAAGGAAAGTCTGCTGGTGGTTACATTGTTGACAGGAAGCACAACCAATAACAGCAATACACCACACCACACCACACCACACGTCGACACCACACAGTACACGGCTACCTGGATTGGAAAGGTTGAGAGGAAAATGGACAAATTGCAGGCAGTTGGGACTAGCTTAGATGGGACACATTGATTGGCATGGATGAGTTGGGCTTGAAGGGCCTGTTTCCATGCTGTAATGAGGTAGATGGGAGGTCAGGACCGCCCCCTCCAGCCGATGTGAGGACCATTCAGTTAGCAGATAACAGCTGGGAAGAAACTGCCTCTGAACCTGGAGGTGTGTGTTTTCAAACATCTGTACCTGTCCTTGAATCCAGCTGTGGAAGGACAAATGGTTCAAGGTAGAGATGGCCTGATCCGTGTCTTAAGGATAGCGGAGTCAGGGGGTATGGGGAGAAGGCAGGAACGGGGGTACTGATTGAGAATGATCAGCCATGATCACATTGAATGGCGGTGCTGGCTCAAAGGGCCGAATGGCCTCCTCCTGCACCTATTGTCTATTGTCTATTGTGTCCCGCACTTGGCAGTGGTTGCCCGTGTGAACAACTCCTGGAGATCTGAATGTCCCAGCCCGCATTCATTTTGCAAGATGAACAACACAAAATGATAATGGGACGAGAAGGATAAATTATAAAGGGAAAGACGCTTTAATTAAGCCTGTAATCCATTGATTTGGGGGTAAATTCACAAGAGATCCTGTAAAAGACGTAGCTGTGTTTTGGATAGAGAGAACCCATTTCCTCTGATCTAGCGACTTGCTCCAATCAAGAGGGCAAAAGAATGAGAGGATTTAAGAGCAAAGTCAAAAAGCACATCATCTCACCACGAATAGTAGAGATCTGGGAAGCACCCTCACGAAAAGATGTTGACAGAGAGATTCTAACTGATATCAACACATTTTTGTTAAGTGAGGGCATTAAGAGTTATAGAATAAAAATTACCAGAAGGAACTGAATACAGTTCAGGCATTATTTTACTGAATGACTAAACATGCTTGAGGGTGTGAGTGACCTTCCATTAGTTCCTCTTCCATGTTTGTTACTGGGAGCCTTGGCACAGATGATCCAATAATTAGATGTTACGGATTGTCAAGCAACATGCCAGCCGCCTGGAAAATCGCAACTAAAGCAGCTCTTACATTTTCTCCATTATCAACTGTTGCAAACCATTTTCATTTCAAAATCAACCTCTCATTATTCCACAAAATAATTTGTGCTGCACAAGATTGGAATTGCCTGGAATGATTAAACCTCGGAATCTAATTGCAAGACCTCGTGTGTTACAATGAGAATTGTTTTCTTTCCCCAGAATGAAACACAGTTAAAATGCCAAGTGCGAGAGGAAACTGGAGCATCAAGTGGAACCCCTCATGGCCACACAGACAGCATCCGAGGTCAGGGTCGAACCAGGGTAGGATAGCCAACTGTCCCGTATTAGCCGGGACATCCCATATTTTGGGCTAAATTGTTGTCCCATAAGGGACCCCCCTTGTCCCGTATTAGGCCCGGACGCTGTAGACCCGGACACTAGGCCCAAACAGCGTAGGCTAACGGAGTGTGTTCGGGGAACAGGGGCCGAGTGTGTTCGCCGAATGGATGTTGCGTAGCAACCCGCCTCCCGGTCCGAGCGGCCACCATTGGTGGAGCGGGAGCACGTGGCCGCTGGCTGGGTGAGATCACGTGGGGCGTGGGGTGGTGACGTCACCCTTTGTCCCTTATTTGGGAGTGAGGAAGTTGGCAACCACTAAACGTGGGTCCCTGGCGCTGTGAGGCAGCGACTCTAATGGCCGAGCCACTATCGCCCCGGAAGTGGAGAAGAAAACAGGATTTTGTGTTTCGGTTTGAAATCACCAAATACAAAGATAACCAACTGATGTGCACATTGACATTGGTAAAGTGACAGGCCTATTCAAATCATTCAAATGTAGATCAGATATGTCCTTCTTGAGTATAAAGCAACGTAGATTCTCATTTGGACCTCAGGATATGCTTGTTTTTACCTCTTAGGAGCAGAGATTAATTCTAATGGAGGATTTCAAAACCAAGGAAGAATTTAGAAGAAGAAAAACAATGATTTGTGAAGAGGCAATAAGATTCAAACTCTGAGGGAAGATGTGAGGCTGTTGCTTTGTTTTAGCATGGTGCAGTGATTTCTAAAGCAAGATGATTTCAAAGGAATTAGTCATTTTTTAATATGTAGCATGTGCACATAAATAACGTCCTTATATGCTGCAATTAAGAGGATAATGTGAATGCCTGGAATATTACAAGGATTAGGTTTATTATTGCCATGCGTGCCCTGGTACAATGAAAAGCTTTGTCTTGCATGCTATCCAAACAGATTAGATAATACTACTCATAAATACAATCAAGTCAAACTCAAGTACAATAGGTAGAGCAAAGGGGAAGATACAGAGTGCAGAATATAGTTGTCAGCATTGTAGCGCATCAGCTCCAGAGACAAAGTCCAATGTCCACAACGGGACATTGCAATGGTCCTAGCTCATGGAAGGACCATTCAGAAGTCTGATAACAGAGGGGAGGAAACTATTCCTGTCTAGTGGCGCGTGCTTGCAGACTTCTGTAACTTTTGCTGGACAGGAGCGGGGAGAAGGAATGACTGGGGCGGGATTTGGGAAAGTTGTTGATGTCTATCCATCCACTGAAAAATCTTGGGCGATACCTCAGCGGTCACAATAAACCAGTTACGCAGGATGGGGAGGCTGATGACAGCGGTTTGTGGCTCAATAGGTCCCACATACCAAAGAGAAGCGCACAAATAAATAACAGTTCACAATGTGGAATTGGCAAGGGTCCACTGGGGAACCCAGCACCTGAGTGAGTGTTGTGGTGAAGTTAACACCGGCCCCATTGACAGAAGGAACAGGAACTCTTCACAGAATGCTTGGAATAAGGCATTGCAAATACACGTTCAGTTGTGAAGAAAAAAAGACAGCGCACATAAACTGTTTACACAACCTTCTCAGGCCATGGGAATTCATTTCTTTCTGACTGCCGTCAGTCTTTCCCCATAACGACAATTCTCTGACCCTGGCCGCAATCTCAAATAGATTCTGCACCTTCTCCAGTTCCATTACATCCTTTCCTTAGGGTGCAGATGAGAATTGTACACAGTACTCTGCCTGTGAACAACTTATACTTTAAGGACATAAGGTCATCAAGGATAGGAGTAGAATTAGGCCATTCGGCCCATCAAGTCTACTCCGCCATTCAATCATGGCTGATCTATCTCTCCCTCCTAACCCCATTCTCCTGCCTTCTCCCCATAACCTCTGACACCCGCACTAATCAAGAATTTATCTATCTCTGCCTTACATATATCCACTGACTTGGCTTCCACAGCCATCTGTGGCAGTGAATTCCACAGATTCACCGCCCTCTGACTAAAGAAATGTCTCCTCATCTCCTTCCTCAAGTCCTGGTCTCTCCCACAAGAGGACACATCCTCTCCACATCCACTCGATCCAAGCCTTCACTATTTTGTATGTTTCAATGAGGCCCCCCTCATTCTTCTAAACTCCAGTGAGTACAGGCCCAGTACTCTTTATTTTCCTCTTGAAAAAAAGATACAAAGTGCTGGAGTAACTCAGCGGGTCAGGCAGCATCTGTGGAGAACATGGATAGGTGACGTTTCACAGAGTGCTGGAGTAACTCAGTGGGTCAGGCAGCATCTGTGGAGAACATGGATAGGTGACGTTTCACAGAGTGCTGGAGTAACTCAGTGGGTCAGGCAGCATCTGTGGAGAACATGGGTAGGTGACGTTTCAGAGTGCTGGAGTAACTCAGTGGGTCAGGCAGCATCTGTGGAGAACATGGATAGGTGACGTTTCACAGAGTGCTGGAGTAACTCAGCGGGTCAGGCAGCATCTGGGGAGAACATGGATAGGTGACGTTTCAGGTCGGGACCTGTCTGATGCTAAGGATGCAGTCTCTATTTGTTTTCAACACGGATGGTAAGCTTGCATGGTCTGAGAGCGTGGAAACAGGCCCTTTGGCATATTAAGTCCACACCGGTCACTGGTCACTCATTCACATTAGTTCTATGTTGGGAGGAAGTGCCCGACCCGGAGCGTCACCTATCCGTGCCCTTCTGCTGTGAGTCTGGCTTATTTGGCAGTAAACCTCGCTTTGCATTGCTGTTCATTAGCATGATTTTTTTAAAGATTTTTTTTAGATTTAGAGATACAGCGTGGAAACAGGCCCTTCGGCCCATCGAGTCCGCGCCGCCCAGCGATACCCACACACTAACACCATCCTACACACGCTAGGGACAATTTTTACATTTTACCCACAATTAACCTACAAACCTGCACGTCTTTGGAGTGTGGGAGGAATCCGAAGATCTCGGAGAAAACCCACGCAGGTCACGGGGAGAACGTACACTCCATACAGACAATGCCCGTAGTCAGGATCGAACCTGAGTCTCCGGCGCTGAATTCACTGTAAGGCAGCAATTCTACCGCTGCGCCACTGTGCCGCCTATCCATGTTGTCCACAGATGCTGCCTGACCCGCTGAGTTACTCCAGCACTCTGTGAAACGACACCTATCCATGTTCTCCACAGATGCTGCCTGACCCGCTGAGTTACTCCAGCACTCTGTGAAACGTCACCTATCCATGTTCTCCAGACTTGCTGCCTGACCCGCTGTGTTACTCTAGCATTTTGTGTCTACCTTAAGTACATCAGGAGAGTGTTTTGAGAAGATATGCAGTCACTACTCGGCTTTATCTTGGATCATTAAGATGGTGGAAGTGTTGGTGGACGTACAACGAGATCTGGGTGTCCTAGTGTATCAGTCACTGAAAGGAAGCATGCAGGTACAGCAGGCAGTGAAGAAAGCCAATGGAATGTTGGCCTTCATAACAAGAGGAGTTGAGTATAGGAGCAAAGAGGTCCTTCTGCAGTTGTACAGGGTCCTAGTGAGACCGCACCTGGAGTACTGTGTGCAGTTTTGGTCTCCAAATTTGAGGAAGGATATTCTTGCTATTGAGGGCGTGCAGCATAGGTTTACTAGGTTAATTCCCGGAATGGCGGGACTATCATATGTTGAAAGACTGGAGCTACTAGGCTTGTATCCATGGAATTTAGAAGGATGAGAGGAGATCTTATCGAAACATATAAGATTATTAAGTGGTTGGACACGTTAGAGGCAGGAAACATGTTCCCAATGTTGGGGGAGTCCAGAACAAGGGGCCACAGTTTAAGAATAAGGGGTAGCCATTTAGAACTGAGATGAGGAAAAACTTTTTCAGTCTGAGAGTTGTGAATCTGTGGAATTCTCTGCCTCAGAAGGCAGTGGAGGCCAATTCTCTGAATGCATTCAAGAGAGAGCTGGATAGAGCTCTTAAGGATAGCGGAGTCAGGGGGTATGGGGAGAAGGCAGGAACGGGGTACTGATTGGGAATGATCAGCCATGATCACATTGAATGGCGGTGCTGGCTCGAAGGGCCGAATGGTCTCCTCCTGCACCTATTGTCTTTGAGAAGGGAGTCACCATAAATTTGTACGTTTCAAAGGAAGTCATAGAAAGGGATAATGTTGGCCCTGAAGTTAAGGTGTGAAACTCAGCGGGTCAGGCAGCATCTGTGGAGATAAGCGATGGGTGACATTTTCATCATAAGAGATAGGCGTAGAATTAGGCTATTCGGCCCATCAAGTCTACTCCACCATTTAATCATGGCTGATCTATCTCTCCCTCCTAACCCCATTCTCCTGCCTTCTCCCCATAACTAATCAAGAATCTATCTATCTCTGCCTTAAATATATCCACTGACTTGGCCTCCACAGCCTTCTCTGGCAAAGAATTCCACAGATTCACCGCCCTCTGACCAAAGACATTTCTCATCTCCTTCCTAAAAGAACGTCCTTTAATTCTGAAGCTGTGACCTCTAGTCCTAGACTCTCGCAGTAGTGGAAACATCGGGACATTTCTTTAGAACCGACCTGAGATGTCACCCATCGTTTATCTCAAGATGCTGCCTGACCCGCTGAGTTACTCCAGCACTCTGTGAAACGTCACCTATCTTCGGTGTAAACCGGCATCTTTAGTTCTTTGTCTCCTCGGCGATTCTCGGGGGTCCTGGGTGTTTGCTAAAGAGCACTTGGTGTTGATCTAAAGTCCAAATGATTCTGATGGCGTTGAGACCATGATGTGATGCTGCACGCCTCCAGTAAACAAGCCTGACTGGGAACCACACTCACACACACACTGACACACACTGACACACACACACTCTCTCTCTCTCTCTCACACACACACTCACACATCTGTGACCAGCGCTCTGTGTGTATTGGCAACACACACACTCACACACATGCAATCTCTGCTCGACAATCCCCATCCCTACGACCACCGATGTCTTTGACAAAAGGCATGACAGGGACACAGTTGCCAAGACGGTCACGGCGCCGCGCCGTTCCCCGCCGAGACCGCACCGGGCGTGTGTGTGTGGTGGGGGGGGGGGGGTGTGTGTGTGTGTGTGGGGGGGGGGGGGGGGGTGGGGTGGGTGTGTGTGTGTGGTGGGGGGGGGGGGGGGTGTGTGTGTGTGTGTGTGGGGGGGGGGGGGGGTGGGGTGGGTGTGTGTGTGTGGGGGGGGGGGTGGGGTGTGTGTGTGTGTGGGGGGGTGGGGTGTGTGTGTGTGTGGGGGGGTGGGGTGTGTGTGTGTGTGGGGGGGGGGTGGGGTGTGTGTGTGTGGGGGGGGGGGGGGGGGGTGGGGGGTGTGGAGATGCTGGCCGTGTCTGCCGGCCGGGCAACACCAAGGTGACGAGCGACCCTCTCCGGCCGCCTCTCATACGTACACGGCCAGCAGCGCTGCACGGGGAGGTCAGTGTGCGGGAAGCGCCCGGTGCCCGGTGTGCCCGGTGTGCATAGTGCCCGGTGTGTCCACACACTGGAGCTTGACCCCGCTCCCCGCTGCACATAGTGCCCGGTGTCTGGTCTCGTTACACAAGGGAGCTTGGCACAAGCAGCGGGCACTTGTGGACATCCGCGCCCGGTGTCCATTACCCGCTGCCCGGTGGCGGTGCGGCCAGGCTCGGCGAGTGTGGGGGGCTGTGGGTGCGGTGTGTGTGTGTGTGGGGGGGGGGGGGGTGCGGGTGTGGAGGGGTGGGGTGTGGAGTGGGTGTGGGTGGCGGTGCGGCCAGGCTCGGCGGGTGTGGTGGGTGCGGGTAGCACTGGGCGCTGGAGCTGGTGGAGCCGGTGGAGCTGGTGGAGCCGGTACTTACCTGGCGAGGAGCCGCGGCTGTGAATCAGCAGTGGCGGCCGCGGGAGCTGTGAGGAGCTGCGACAACAGCGGTTATTGTACGTCCTGCCTTTCAATCATTAGCTGCCGCGGTCAGCCAAGCGTGAGAGTGGGCGTCCCGGGCCCGCGGACACTGACACACACCCCCACACACACACCCCCCCACCCCCACACACACACCCCCCCACCCCCACACACACATACTCACACACACACCCCACACACACACCCCCCACACACACACACCCCACACACACTCACCCCACACACACACACATACCCACACACTCACACAAAGACACATACTCACACACACAAAGACAGTCACACACACAGAGATAGTAAGACTTGCCTCTTAGCCCCACAAGGCTCTGCTCTCTAACATCAAATCGATCGCCTCCAGTAGAAGAACGGTCCGTTTCTCCCCCCCGCTCCCCCCTGAAGCTGAGCCTTGCCGGCGGCTGGCGACATGAAACAGTCCCGGCCACATGGAGCGATCAACAGCACAGGGACTGACTGGCAGGGAAGCGATGTCACAACGACAACGCGTCAGTGCATTGCAACACTGCCCTGCTTCATTGTCGTCTCAGTGCTTCATTGTCGTCTGTACCAGCGGCTCAACCATGGATGGCAATCTTACAGAAGCAACAAGGAACTGCAGATGCCGGTTAACCGAGGAAAGATACAAAGTGCCGGAGTAACTCACCCACGAAAGAAATTCGTACTTGCTTAAAGTTACCTGGTCCGTGAATGCAGTAACACACAGATAAATACATAATGATCAATACAATTCATTAATAACCCTCCCCCGTATAAGTCCACAACACAAGTAGGTAGTGCAGCCAAAGACACGGTCCACAGAAGATCACGGTTGCTGAGGTCAGTGTTGTGCGGTGTTCAACAGCCTGATGTTGTTGGGAAGAAGCTGTTCTTGAACCTGGAGGTCAGTTTTCAGGCTCCTGTACCTTCTACCCCATGGTAGCAGCGAGATGAGTGTGGCCAGGGTGGTGTGGGTCAGTGAGAGTGTGGCCAGGGTGGTGTGGGTCAGTGAGAGTGTGGCCAGGGTGGTGTGGGTCAGTGAGAGTGTGGCCAGGGTGGTGTGGGTCAGTGAGAGTGTGGCCAGGGTGGTGTGGGTCAGTGAGAGTGTGGCCAGGGGGGTGAGCGTCTCTGATGATGCTGGCTGCCTTTTTGAGGCAGTGCCTCCTGCAGATTCTTTCGATGGTGGGGGGGGGGGGGGGGGGCAGTGTGGGGTGGGGAGGCCAGTACCCGTGATGGGCCAGGCAGTGTCCACCACTCTCTGTAGATCCCATCGATGGTGGGTTTCCATTCCGAACATCGAATTAGGAGGAAGAACAGGCCTCAAGCCTGTCCCAACACTTCATGAGATGGTGGCTGACCTAATGTTAACCTCAGCTCTCAGTTCTCGTGTGTCTATCCCATGACTTCTCAAGTATCTGTCCACCTCACTCTTAAACAAAACATTCAAAAACTCTGCTTTCACAACCTTTTAAGGAAGAGGATGACAAAGGCTCAGAAACCTCAGAGAGAAAAGAAATCAATAGATCGATTTTACGAAACGTCTCAATTCCACTCAGAGATCCCTAATTCTAGGTTCTCCCACAGGAGAAGTTCTCCTTTCTGCACCCATGGTATCACAATCATTCTGGATCTCTGAGGCCTTTGGAAGGATGAGGGGGGACCTCATTGAAACATACAGAATAGTGGAAGGCTGGGATGGAGAGGATGTTTCCATTAGTGGGAGAGTCTAGGACTAGAGGTCACAGCCTCAGAATTAAAGGACATTCATTTAGGAAGGAGATGTGGAGAGATTTCTTTAGTCAGAGGGTGGTGAATCTGTGGAATTCTTTGCCACAGAAGGCTGTGGAGGCCAAGTCAATGGGTATTTTTAAGGCAGAGATAGATAGATTCTTGATTAGTGCGGGTGTCAGAGGTTATGAGGAGAAGGCAGGAGAATGGGGTTAGGAGGGAGAGATAGATCAGTCATGATTGAATGGCGGAGTAGACATGATGGGCCGAATGGCCTAATTCTACTCCTATCGCTTATGACCTTAACACCATCAGTTTTGTATAAAGGACCATTACATTTTTGGGCGCATTCCCGTACCAACAAGGCAGTACACAGACTGCTTCTGGCTACCAGAGCCTTGTATCTACACATGCCAAGTGCCTGTACAGTTCAGTTTATTGTCACGTGTACCGAGGTACAGTGAAAAGCTTTCGTAGCGTGGAAACCAGTCAGTAGAATGATGATATATGATTACAATCGAGCCATTTACAGTGTATAGGGAATAACATTTAGTGCAAATACAGTAAAGTCCAATCAAAGATAGTCCGAGGACCAATGAGGTAGATAGTAGTTCAGGACTACATAAGTCTGAAGAAGGGTCTCGACCCAAAATGTCACCCATTCCTTCTCTCCAGAGATGCTGCCTGTCCCGCTGAGTTACTCCAGCATTTCGTGTCTACCTTCGTAGTTCAAGACTGCTCTCTGGTTGTGGTGGGATGATTCAGTTGCCTGATAACAGCTGGGAAGAAACTATACTGGCTTTTTGGAAAGTTCATTAACCAACAAACTCTCAAGTGTGTCAGTAACTCCATTGCAACCTGTTCATCCATTTAGACATGATGCCAACCAATCCTTCTAAACAAATATGGACATATTGGACTAAATTTTACATTTCTGTTAATTGTTTGTAAAATAATGTGCAAGTCATTTTGTAATGCACACTGTTGATCTGGAGATCACCAAGGTTGAAGGATCTCTGAAGTTATTTTATTGCTACAGTTATCTCTGTTACTTATTTTAAGCAAGGGCTGCAATGTTCCACGATAGATGATTCGCGATTCGCATTGAGTGGTCACACGGACTCTGCACAGTCAATGGGTGCCAAATCCACAAGCTATAGGAGTATAATTAGTCCATTCGGCCCATCGAGTCCACTTCGACATTCAATCATGGCTGATCTATCTCTCCCTCCTAACCCCATTCTCCTGCCTTCTCCCCATAACCCCTGACACCCGCACTAATCAAGAATCTATCTAATTCTGCCTTAAAAATATCCACTGACTTGTGGCCTCCACAGCTTTCTGTGGCAAAGAATCCCACAGATTCACCACCCTCTGACTAAAGAAACTCCCCCTCATCTCCCTCCTAAAAGAATGTCCTTTAATTCTGAGGCTATGACCTTCTGAGACTAGACTCTCCCACTAGTGGAAACATCTTCTCCAGACGTCTGCAACCTTGCCTGTGGCGAGGGCAGATACAAAGATATTGGTCAACGCCAGCAATCTCCTGTCTTGCTTCCCTCAGTATCCTGGGATAAATTCCATCAGGCCCTGGGGACTTATCCACCTTAAGTCCTCCAGCGGATGTAACATCTCCTTCTTGATATCAACATGCCCTTGAATATCAACATAACCCTCTCTGATCTCACCATCATCCAGGTCCTTCCCATTTAGGAGCTCACCCACTCTGGCTGCAGGCATTGATTCCCTCCTTTGTCCTTGAGTGGACCTACCCTTTACGTTTAATACACCAATACCTTGTGATTCTCCTTAATAGACAATAGGTGCAGGAGTAGGCCATTCAGCCCTTCGAGCCAGCACCGCCATTCAATGCGATCATGGCTGATCACTCTCAATCAGTACCCCGTTCCTGCCTTCTCCCCATACCCCCTCTCTCCGCTATCCTTAAGAGCTCTATCCAGCTCTCTCTTGAAAGCATCCAACGAACTGGCCTCCACTGCCTTCTGAGGCAGAGAATTCCACACCTTCACCACCCTCTGACTGAAAAAGTTCTTCCTCATCTCCGTTCTAAATGGCCTACCCCTTATTCTTAAACTGTGGCCCCTTGTTCTGGACTCCCCCAACATTGGGAACATGTTATCTGCCTCTAATGTGTCCAATCCCCTAATTATCTTATATGTTTCAATAAGATCCCCCCTCATCCTTCTAAATTCCAGTGTATACAAGCCCAATCGCTCCAGCCTTTCAACATACAACAGTCCCGCCATTCCGGGAATTAACCTAGTGAACCTACGCTGCACGCCCTCCATAGCAAGAATATCCTTCCTCAAATTTGGAGACCAAAACTGCACACAGTACTCCAGGTGCGGTCTCACCAGGGCCCGGTACAACTGTAGAAGGACCTCTTTGCTCCTATACTCAACTCCTCTTGTTACGAAGGCCAACACCTTGCTAAGGGTATGTCATGGGCCCCTTTAGCTCCCTGAATAATTTGCTACATAAGTTCTTTCCTGCTTCCTTTATATTCCTCAAAAGCCTTGTCCGATTTCAACTTCGTTAACCTGACAAGACACTTCTTTTTGATCAAACTTACAATATCGTTTGTCATCCAGGGTTCTTGAAGTTGTCATCCTTTATAGGAATATGCTGGTGCTGAGCTTCAACCAGCTGCCCTTTAATGCTCCCACATGTCAGATGTTGGTTTATCCCCAAGCATCTATGCCTCATCTACTCTCCCAGGTTCCCGGCCAATACCCTTGTAACTATCCTGCCTCAACGTAGCACCTTCACTCGTAGATCAGTCTTATCCTTACGGTGGCGCAGCGGTAGAGTTGCTGCCTTACTGCGAATGCAGCGCCGGAGACTCAGATCCGATCCCAACTACGGGCGCCGTCTGTACGGAGTTTGTAAGTTCTCCCCGTGACCTGCGTGGGTTTTCTCCGAGATCTTCGGTTTCCTCCCACACTCCAAAGACGTGCAGGTATGTAGGTTAATTGACTGGGTAAATGTAAAGATTGTCCCTAGTGTGGGTGTAGGATAGTGTTAATGTGCGGGGATCGCTGGGCGGCGCGGACTCGGTGGGCCGAAGGGCCTGTTTCCGCGCTGTATCTCTAAATAAATAAATAATTATGATCACTGTTCCCAACATGCTTCCCTCAGTGACACTTCGATCATCTGACCAGGCTCATTTCCCAGCACTTGGTTCACTACAACCCTTTCCCTAGTTGTACCGTCCACATATTCTTTCATCTAATATTTTTGGCACTTTTACAAATTCTGCCGGACAACATGGGTGCCAGACAACATTAGGGAAGTTAAAATCAACCACTGTAATTACCTTTGTCCCACCCCCTCCCCTGACATCAGTCTGAAGAAGGGTCTCGACCCGAAACGTCACCCATTCCTTCTCTCCAGAGATGCTGCAAGACCTGCTGAGTTACTCCAGCATTGTGTGTCTACCTTCGATTTTAACCAACATCTGCAGTTTTTTTCCCTACTACAATTATCCTGTTGTTCTTACATTTTTCCGTGATGTGCCTGTGTATCTGTTCCTCGAGATCATACTGGCAATGATATAATCCAATCATTGTTCCTTTTTTATTCCTAAATTTCTTATCAAGCAACTGAACCATTCTACCACAAACAGAGAGCAGTGCTGAACTACCATTTACCTCATTGGTGACCCTCGGACTATCCTTGATCAGACTTTGCTGGATTTACCTTGCACGAAACATTATTCCCTTATCATGTATCTGTACACTGTAAATGAATCGATTGTAATCATGTATTGTATTTCTGCTGACTTATTTTGGTTAGTACGAAACAAAAGCTTTTCACTGTACCTCGGTACACGTGACAATAAACTGAACTAATAACTATTATGAGTTGGTGCGTGGTTGGTCACTCCTGAGGAATCTGATTGATTATTTTTAAATACAAGGAGTTTGTAGAGAAAAAAAGACACAAAGTGCTGGAGTAACTCAGTGGAACAGACAGCATCTCTGGAGAACAAGGATATGTGACGTTTCTGATTGGGGCCCTTCTTCAGTTTGTAGAGTATCTTGTACAGAAGCGGAGGTCAGTGGACAATTGAACATTAAAGAGAGAAACAATTAACGTATCACATCAGTGACCTTCTTGCAGAAATTAGATGGGATATTGGTGTTTGTTAGTTTTGGAGAAGGCATTCAATCCAATCTAAGCCATGATTGCAAGGTGGAGTAATAGAAACATAGAAAATAGGTGCAGGAGGAGGTCATTACGCCCTTCGAGCCAGCACCGCCATTCATTGTGATCATGGCTGATCATCCACAATCAGTAACCTGTGTGTGCCTTCTCCCCATATCCCTTGATTCTGCTAGTCCCTAGAGCTCTATCTAACTCTCTTTTAAATTCATCCAGTGAATTGGCCTCCACTGCCCTCTGTGGCAGAGAATTCCACAAATTCACAACCCTCTGGGTGAAAAAAGTTTCTTCTCACCTCAGTTTTAAATGGCCTCACCTTTATTCTCAGACTGTGTGGCCCCTGGTTCGAGACTCCCCCAACATTGGGAACATTTTTCCTGCATCGAGCTTGTCCAGTCCTTTTATAATAAGTAGACTTGATGGGCTGAATGGTCTAATTCTGCTCCTAGAACTTATGAATAAGAAACTTATAAAGTTGAAGTTCATGGGAGTGAATGGGAATTCCTGACCTGGTCAGGAACCTGGTGAAGAAGCAGGAGATGCAGAGTTGGCACAATGGAACAGATGTCTTCATATCAGAAAACCTGGACAGTGGTTTTATATATCTCGTCACCCGAATTGTTAATGTATGCAGTAAATCATTGGAGCCCCAATCATCCCTATAAACGTATTGGGACCTCAATAATTTACTGTATATATTAATAATTCAGACAAGATATAAAGCTACTTAACCGGATTTATCCATGATACAAAAATATGAGAAGCATAAAATTACAAAGTGATAAAATACTCAGTCAGCACAACAAGCTACACTGTGGACAATTGATTTTGATATCGCCAGATGATGTAAAGCTGCCGACAATAACAATACAGAGGGATCCATTAAGTGAGACAATGTCCAGCGGAATGTTGGCCTTTTTACCCAGAATAGAAATTTGGAAGTTACGGTCCAGTTCCACCGCCCAGGGTAGATGGTTTACTGTCACGTGTACCCTGAAGGTACAATGACATTCTTTGTTTATTGCCTAGACAGTGCACAAAAGTTGCCACCCCAGGCACCAGCAAAGTTACTAAGCACCCTTAAATATTGTTGGTCTCTTCTTTGTTCCCCCCCCCCCCCCCCCCCCCCACAAGTCCCTCTTGCTCTTGGTGGCCCCTCCACACTGGGTCCCCTTTGTTCTCGGTGCTCCCCCCCCCCCCCCCCCCCACGCTGGGTCCCCTTTGACAATAGACAATAGACAATAGGTGCAGGAGTAGGCCATTCAGCCCTTCGAGCCAGCACCACCATTCAATGCAATCATGGCTGATCACTCTCAATCAGTACCCCGTTCCTGCCTTCTCCCCATACCCCCTCACTCCGCTATCCTTAAGAGCTCTATCCAGCTCTCTCTTGAAAGCACCCAACGAACTGGCCTCCACTGCCTACTGAGGCAGAGAATTCCACACCTTCACCACTCTCTGACTGAAAAAGTTCTTCCTCATCTCCGTTCTAAATGGCCTACCCCTTATTCTTAAACTGTGGCCCCTTGTTCTGGACTCCCCCAACATTGGAAACTTGTTTCCTGCCTCTAATGTGTCCAATCCCCTAATTATCTTATATGTTTCAATAAGATCCCCCCTCATCCTTCTAAATTCCAGTGTATACAAGCCTAATTGCTCCAGCCTTTCAACATACGACAGTCCCGCCATTCCGGGAATCAACCTAGTGAACCTACGCTGCACGCCCTCAATAGCAAGAATATCCTTCCTCAAATTTGGAGACCAAAACTGCACACAGTACTCTAGGTGCGGTCTCACCAGGGCCCGGTACAACTGTAGAAGGACCTCTTTGCTCCTATACTCAACTCCTCTTGTTACGAAGGCCAACATTCCATTGGCTTTCTTCACTGCCTGCTGTACCTGCATGCTTCCTTTCAGTGACTGATGCACTAGGACACCCAGATCTCGTTGAACATCCCCTCTTCCTAACTTGACACCATTCAGATAATAATCTGCCTTTCTATTCTTACTTCCAAAGTGAATAACCTCACACTTATCTACATTAAACTGCATCTGCCATGTATCCGCCCACTCACACAACCTGTCCAAGTCACCCTGCAGCCTTATTGCATCTTCCTCACAATTCACACTACCCCCCAGCATAGTATCATCTGCAAATTTGCTAATGGTACTTTTATTCCCATCATCTAAGTCATTAATGTATATCGTAAATAGCTGGGGTCCCAGCACCGAACCTTGCGGTACCCCACTGGTCACTGCCTGCCATTCCGAAAGGGACCCATTTATCCCCACTCTTTGCTTTCTGTCTGTCAACCAATTTTCTATCCATGTCAGTACCCTTCCCCCAATACCATGTGCTCTAATTTTGCCCACTAATCTCCTATGTGGGACCTTGTCGAAGGCTTTCTGAAAGTCGAGGTACACCACATCCACTGACTCTCCCCTGTCAATTTTCCTAGTTACATCCTCAAAAAATTCCAGTAGATTTGTCAAGCATGATTTCCCCTTCGTAAATCCATGCTGACTCGGAATGATCCTGTTACTGCTATCCAAATGCTCAGCAATTTCGTCTTTTATAATTGACTCCAGCATCTTCCCCACCACTGATGTCAGACTAACTGGTCTATAATTACCTGTTTTCTCGCTCCCTCCTTTCTTAAAAAGTGGGATAACATTTGCTATCCTCCAATCCACAGGAACTGGTCCTGAATCTATAGAACATTGAAAAATGATCTCCAATGCTTCCACTATTTCTAGAGCCACCTCCTTAAGTACCCTGGGATGCAGACCATCAGGCCCTGGGATTTATCAGCCTTCAGTCCCATCAGTCTACCCAAAACCATTTCCTGCCTAATGTGGATTCCCTTCAGTTCCTCCATCACCCTAGGTTCTCCGGCCCCTAGAACATTGGCACTCCTCCACGTTGGGTCCCCTCTGTTCTCTGCGGCCCCCCCACGCTGGGTCCCCTCTGATCTTGGTGCCCCCCCCCCACGCTGGGTCCCCCCTGATCTTGGTGCCCCCCCCCCATGCTGGGTCCCCCCTGATCTTGGTGCCCCTCCACGCTGGGTCCCCCTTGTTTTCCGTGACATGGCCCGTCCACCTCAGCCCCCGGTGGGTCTGGCCTCGATGTTCGGCGTCCCTCCTGGTGCCTGACAGCGTAGATCTCGTCGATGCCGGTAGTGAGCAGGGCATGCCCATCCTGCGGGTAGGTCCTCCATGATCGGCTGACAGTGACCGAGCTTCAGTGGGCCGTTCTCCGTCCGCGGCGGTGAGCCGGGGTGCGTGACGGCTACTCAACTATCGTTCATCAATGAGAACTCTATCATGGGATTCCAAACCATTCCATAAATTAAATTGGCCATTTCAAATGGAACAGAACTTGTAAACTAAAGTGGTAGAAGTGTTTCATTCACCCTGCAACAATTGGTACTAAGAAAAAAAGACAGAGTGCTGGAGTAACTCAGCGGGTCAGGCAGCATCTGTGGAGAACATGGATAGGTGACGTTTCACAGAGTGCTGGAGTAACTCAGCGGGTCAGGCAGCATCTGTGGAGAACATGGATAGGTGATGTTATGGGGCCTTCTTCAGACTGATTCTCATGTGCTCCTTCGTGATTCATCACTTTTCACAATCCTCTTCCTGTCCCTTTGAACTCCGTTCAGACAGAGTGCTCCACCGGTGAAAGGCACCACTAACACGTCTCATCTCATGACAGCCATTGATCTGGTGCTTCTGCCTTTCATATCAGTCCCTCCTCTGGCCACAATTTGGAAGTCCTGACCAGGCAGGGAAAACGAAGGGTGAGATAGCAATGAACTTTGCCTGAGAGGTTAGTGGGCAAACAACATGATGGCCTGGCGTGGATCCAGTTACTTGTGAATCACGTGGTCCTTTACATTCCTGGTATAGTTTAACTGAAAATGTCCACCATCAAGTAGCCATCAAGGCTTTACTCGAGCGTGTTGACCTGACATGAATGGCATTGGTAATCTTCCTCGCTGATACACGGTAGGGTCTGCACACTGCCAACAGCTCTCACGCCTGCAAGACCATCTCTGCACAAAGAAGAATGTTATTTCCCTGAAAAGAAGGCTCACTTTAACAGCGCCGGTGTCTTAACACTCATCTATAATAAAGCAACATCAAATGTCAGGAAGGTTGTACATGCCCATCTTCCCAATGCATGCTTTTCATGGGTTTCCATCTTCTAGCACCATGGCACAACAATGTCCTTCACGCTGCGGTTTGGCTGCAGAGAACCTGCTCCCTTTCTCTTCGGTTTGTGTAGATTCCTTGACAACTCATGAGAAGATTTTGACCGGGGTGGGATGGTCTCCAACTACCAGCAGGACCAACTGAAGAGTGAACCTGGACCAGGTGTCCAGAGGACATGGTCATGCTGACGAGGGACATGTTAAAAGGGCCGTATATCTGCTTCTGGAGGGAAACCATCGTATGTGGCATCTCTCTGTTCAAGCATGGGAGCAAACAGCTTCCCGTTTGCTGGTGTAGATCTACAAGTTACTCATGGATGATCTCCCCTGTCCACAGAGAGTAACAAGTTGCTCAATCATGGCCTCTTACTGTTCAATGAGTAGAATGATCTGCTGACAAATTATACCTGTTTAATGAGGATATCAGCTGGTGGCCATTTGAATTCCATTTAGAGCTTCAATCTGCTCCCATGGCGTAGTCTAGAGTCCAGACTGCCTCAACCCTTGTGAGAATGCGCAGGAGAGAGAGTTGCCACATGTTCCTCTACCACAGGTGCCGGCTGAGCCCGGAGCATCTTAATCAGTCTTGGCAAAGACACACAGCCTACTTGCAGGATGGAGATCATGGACATAGGTGGTAGGAGCAGAATTAGGCCATTCAGCCCATCACATCTACTCCACCATTCCATCATGGCTGATCTATCTATCCCTCCTAACCCCATTCTCCTGTCTTCTCCCCATAGACAATAGACAATAGGTGCAGGAGGAGGCCATTCGGCCCTTTGAGCCAGCACCGCCATTCAATGTGATCATGGCTGATCATTCTCAATCAGTACCCCGTTCCTGCCTTCTCCCCATACCCCCTGACTCCGCCATCCTTAAGAGCTCTATCTAGCTCTCTCTTGAATGCATTCAGAGAATTGGCCTCCACTGCCTTCTGAGGCAGAGAATTCCACAGATTCACAACTCTCTGACTGAAAAAGTTTTTCCTCATCTCAGTTCTAAATGGCCTACCCCTTATTCTTAAACTGTGGCCCCTTGTTCTGGTCTTCCCCAACATTGGGAACATGTTTCCTGCCTCTAACGTGTCCAACCCCTTAGTAATCTTATACGTTTCGATAAGATCTCCTCTCATCCTTCTAAATTCCAGTGTATACAAGCCTAGTCGTTCCAGTCTTTCAACATATGACAGTCCCGCCATTCTGGGAATTAACCTAGTAAACCTACGCTGCACGCCCTCAATAGCAAGAATATCCTTCCTCAAATTTGGAGACCAAAACTGCACACAGTACTCCAGGTGCGGTCTCACTAGGGCCCTGTACAACTGTAGAAGGACCTCTTTGCTCCTATACTCAACTCCTCTTGTTATGAAGGCCAACATTCCATTGGCTTTCTTCACTGCCTGCATGCTTCCTTTCAGTTACTGATGCACTAGGACACCCAGATCACGTTGTATGTCCCCTTTTCCTAACTTGACACCATTCAGATAATAATCTGCCTTCCTATTCTTACCACCATAGTGGATAACCTCACACTTATCCACATTAAACTGCATCTGCCATGCATCCGCCCACTCACACAACCTGTCCAAGTCACCCTGCAACCTCATAGCATCTTCCTCACAGTTCACACTGCCACCCAGCTTTGTGTCATCTGCAAATTCGCTAATTTGCTAACCCCTGGCACCCGCACTAATCACGAATCTATCTAGCTCCGCCTTAAAAATACCCACTGACGGCCTCCACAGCCTTCTGTGCCAAGGAATTCCACAGATTCACCACCTTCTGACTAAAGAAATTCCTCCTCATCTTCCTAAAAGAAAGTCCTTTAATTCTGAGGCTACGACCTCTAGTCCTAGACTCTCCCACTAGTGGAAACATCCTCTTCACATCCACCCTATCCAAGCCTAAGGTAATTTAATCCTAAGCAATTGATATTGGGAGAAGTGAGGGGGAAGCGAACAGCCAGTGAACACAACAAGACTTTAATTTGAGTTGCAGATGGAAGTTAAACAGGTAACCCTGTTGAAGAGGAGTTCATTGGTGCAACATTCCAGCACTTAATGCTTGCATCACGAAGAATAAAGATTATCCAACCACATCATGAATTTCATGATTCGCCAAATTGCCTGTATAATCTTTGGTACTCGTTCTGATAAGTAACTTTATTGATTAATGATTTCCCATTCTAACGTTTAGTAACTGGGATTACATTTATTCATGTTTATTAAGCATTTGTATGATAACGCTTAACTTGTCATGAGGTTGGACAAATGCTTGACTTGTGTTGTGGTCATGGTGGGACAAGGGGGAGCTGGTTGCCTTCATTGGCAGCTCGAGGAATTTAGTACACTGGAATTTAGAAGGATGAGAGGGGATCTTATCGAAACGTATAAGATTATTAAGGGGTTGGACACGTTAGAGGCAGGAAACATGTTCCCAATGTTGGGGTCGGGACCCTTCTTCTGACAGTTAGATGCAGGGGGCACAGATCAGTTCCATTTGTTGCAAATTTTAGCTCACCTCTATCTTACGGGAAGGAATTAGCAAACTGCTTGTCAAATATTTAGTAGAATGTACAGTAAGATGAAACAATAAAATCTCAACAATACAAGCTCACAAATATGATGGAATATTTGTCTGTTGTCAGGCATACCATTGAATCACTGCAGACATACTGATCAACCATGCATTTAGAAAATCTCTACTCCTCTGAGAGTGGAATTGGCGAGAGGTAAATTAATGTAGCGCTCTGGGAGTGCAAAGACAGCAGTAGTTAACATGCCACTCACTAACCACTCAGTTGGTCGAAAATCTAAAACAAATGCTGATAAGCATGTTGAACAGAAGAATATTCTCCAAACAAAAATAATACGTTGCATGGTTGATGGTTAATGTATGCATGCACTTTCAACAAGCCCTTAAAATTAACACTGGTTAAATTAACGATTAAATAAAAATGCTGCTCTCAGCAGTAAAACATCATGATCGGAGGGGAGGGGTGAATTTTTCCCAGGTTGGAGGATTCCAAAACTAAAGGGCAAAGGCTTAAGGTGAGAGGGAGAGATTTCAGCGTGACCGCAGGGGCATTTTTTTCACTCAGAGGGTAGTCTGTATCTGGAATAAATTGACTGAGGAAGCTGTAGAAGTGGATGTAAGTACGATTTTTAAAAACCATTTGAACATATAAAGAGGAAGGGTGTGGAGGGTGATAGGCCTAACAAAGTAAAATATGCCCACTTGGTCAGCATGGACCAGGTGGGCCGAAGGGCCTGTTTTCATTAGGTACAGCTCTGTGACTATATGAGTGAGAAGAATAAGAATGAGAGATCTCAATGAAACTTACAAAACTCTCCCAGGGTTAGAGAGGCTTGATGCAGGGGTAATGTTTCCCTGACAGCGGAGTTTATAGCCGGGTTTTTTCAGAACAAGAAGTAGGGCATTCAGTATTGAGGACAACGTCTTCAACCAGAGGAAGCTGAATCTTTACAACTCTCTCCAACGAGAGTTTGAAGGTTCAATCAGAAAGTTAATTCAAAACTGAGGTTGACTGTACCTTTAAATCTTAATATTGGGAGAGTATTAATAAGATGATCAGCTGTGATCTTGTTAACTAGCAGCGTAGTCTTGAAGAGCTGAAAGGTATACTCCTACTTCCTAGAAAGGACACAAAATGCAGGTGTAACTCTGTCATGCAGGTATAAGAGAGCTCTCAGCACACAGTCTTTCCTCCAGTCTTTCCATCACTTTTAGAAACTTTTATTGCTGTTTATCAACACGAGGACCAAAGTTGTGCCAATGAAAGTCAAAGAAGCCATTATGAGACTGAGAAACAAGAATAAAACTATTAGAGACATCAGCCAACCCTTAGGCTTACGAAAATCAACTGTTTGGAACATCATAAAGAAGAAAGAGAGCACTGGTGAGCTTACTAATCGCAAAGGGACTGTTAGCCAAGGAAGACCTCCACAGCTGAAGACAGAATCATTCTCTCTATAATAAAGAAAAATCCCCAAACACCTGTCCGACAGATCAGAAACACTCTTCAGGAATCAGGTGTGGATTTGTCAATGACCACTGTCCGCAGAAGACTTCATGAACAGAAATACAGAGGCTACACTGCAAGATGCAAACCACTGGTTAGCTACAAAAATAGGATGGCCAGGTTACAGTTTGCCAAGAAGTACTTAAAAGAGCAACCACAGTTCTGGAAAAAGGTCTTGTGGACAGAGGAGACGAAGATTAACTTATATCAGAGTGATGGCAAGAGCAAAGTATGGAGGAGAGAATGAACTGCCCAAGATCCAAAGCATACCACCTCATCTGTGAAACATGGTGGTGGGGGTGTTATGGCTTGGGCATGTATGGCTGCTGAAGGTACTGGCTCACTTATCTTCATTGATAATACAACTGCTGATGGTAATAGCATAATGAATTCTGAAGTGTATAGACACATCCTATCTGCTCAAGTTCAAACAAATGCCTCAAAACTCATTGGCCGGCGGTTCATTCTACAGCAAGACAATGATCCCAAACACACTGCTAAAGCAACAAAGGGGTTTTTCAAAGGTAAAAACCTTTATAAACTTTATAAACTCCACTGGCTCCCCATCCCCCAGAGAATCCAGTACAAAATCCTCCTCATAACCTACAAAGCCCTCCATAACCTGGCCCCATCCTACCTGACCGACCTCCTCCACAGGCACACTCCCACCTGCACCCTCCGCTCTGCCGCTGCCAATCTCCTATCCCCACACATCCGGACCAAACTCAGATCCTGGGGGGACAGGGCTTTCTCCATCGCTGCTCCCACCCTATGGAACTCACTACCCCAAACCGTTAGAGACTCCTCCACACTCACCACATTCAAAACATCGCTGAAGTCTCACCTGTTCAGTACTGCCTTCAACCACTGACCGTCACCTCACCTTCTGTCTCCTTTCTCTGTTCATTTATTTATTTACTTATTTATCTATTTATTCATTTCCCTATGTTCTCAAAATCTCTGTAAAGCGTCTTTGAGTATAAGAAAAGCGCTATATAAATAAAATGCATTATTATTATTATTATTATAAAAAATGGTCAATTCTTGAGTGGCCAAGTCAATCACCCGATCTGAACCCAATTGAGCATGCCTTTTATATGCTGAAGAGAAAACTGAAGGGGACTAGCCCCCAAAACAGGCATAAAGATGGCTGCAATACAGGCCTGGCAGAGCATCACCAGAGAAGACACCCAGCAACTGGTGATGTCCATGAATCGCAGAATTCATGCAGTCATTGCATGCAAAGGATATGCAACAAAATATTAAACATGACTACTTTCATTTACATGACATTACTGTGTCCCAAACATTACGGTGCCCTGAAATGGGGGGACTATGTATAAACACTGCTGTAATTTCTACATGGTGAAACCAAAATGTATAAAAATGGCCTTTATTAAAATCTGACAATGTGCACTTTAACCACATGTGATTTTTTCTATTACAAATCTCAAATTGTGGAGTACAGAGGCAAATAAATAAATGATGGGTCTTTGTCCCGAACATTATGGAGGGCACCGTAGGTAGTTCAGAGTGTATTTGAGGTTGTGGTGTTCAATAGCCTAATGGCTGTAAGGAAGAAGCTTGGGTGAAAGACTGTGTTCATCTCCCCTATATATTCCCTTCAATCGGAACATGGCTCAGTGCCCTGTCCTCTCTCTCTCTCTCTCTCTCACTCTCACACCAGCCGTATCTGCATGGCATCTCATTATTCCCCACTTCCAGCAGCACTCGCAAGAGAAGGGCATCAAATTAATACACTTGTATCTGGAGGCAGCTGTTTATGCAGTGTATTTGAAATCAAGACAAAGACCTTTAGTGTCAGCTACAACACACAGCCATAGAACAGAGGACTTTACCAACTTTGAAATACTCTAGTTGATGCAGCAACCTCCCTGTGTGGTTGGAGGAAGTGCAGATATAAATTAATTTGCAACTAACCTGAAAGTAGCTGATGATTTTGTTTGTGCATGAATGATTGGATGGACTTGGGTGTAAGAAAATAGCGGCAGATGCTGGTACAAATCGAAGGTATTTATTCACAAAATGCTGGAGTAACTCAGCAGGTCAGGCAGCATCCCAGGAGAGAATGAATGAGCTCCAGAATGGCAGCCCTGGCTGTGATCAGCGCTATACACAGACTGACATCACAATCTGCCTGCACCGCACATGGACTTTAGCCATTCAGCAGAAGACACACTCTGATTATGCAGCTCAAAGCGACTCGAGCCGGAATATGTTTGTACAGATCTAATGTTATTTGTGGAATGAACTTAGCAATCATACTGCACAGAAACATGGCTCGGTGCCAGATCTTTTGGTGCTCGTGATCGTAAAAAACATCTCCATGAGTATGTATTCATGCTTTGCATTGCCAATGATCATGTACCAACAAGACAGAAACACTCGCTAGCTCGTCATTTCTCTCTCAATCCTCCTTCCAGATTGATTCTGGAATAGGAGGCATGGATGTAATTTGGTTATTATTTTTTGTTTATTTATTACCTTCAGAAGAAAATTATGTACACCATTGTCTTTGTGTGTAGGAAGGAACTGCAGTTGCTGGTTTAAACCAAAGATATACACAAAAAGCTGGAGTAACTCAGCGGGACAGGCAATCATCATTGAGCCTGAAACAACATTATTAAAACTGAAGCTGCATTGAAGAAACATGTGGTTCTATCCCAGTGATGTCGTCACTTCCATCGCCCGGTTCGGCGCGGCCGCGGGACACCATTCTGCTTTAGTTAAACATTTTGTTGAAGATGGCCGCGCCGTTGTGTTTGGCTGCCTGCCACTGTATGTTTCTTTTTTTTTTTTTCCTAATCAGATGTGCAGCACTTTGGTCAACGTGGGTTGTTTTTAAATGTGCTATACAAATAAAATTGACTTGACTTGACACAAACGTAAATGCTATAGATCATTCACTCTCTTGTGACGTCACAAATACAATGCAAAATGTACACATTAATAATCACCGACCACACACACACACACCTCGTGTAACAGGTGTAGCATTGCCATGCGACAGTCACTTATGGAATATACTATAGATGTTCTTCACTAAGCTCATCAAGGAATCATGAAAATTAGCAATGGTTACAAAGATAGACACAAAAAGCTGGTGCAACTCAGCGGGACAGGCAGCATCTCTGGAGAGAAGGAATGGGTGACGTTTCGGGTCGAGACCATTCTTCTCAACCCAAAACGTCACCCATTCCTTCTCTCCAGAGATGCTGCCTGTCCCGCTGAGTTACTCCAGCTTTTTGTGTCGATCTTCGGTTTAAACCAGCATCAGCAGTTCCCACCTACACAATGGTTACGAAGAGAGTGTTCCAGGAATAGATTATTTGGTTTTATACAAATCCAACAGATGTCTAGCATGTTAAACAACCACAATTCCATGTCTCCAGAAGTCAATACAAATGTTAGAATAACTCCACAGAGGTGCATGGGCTGAAATCAGTGCTGATCTTGCAGATCTGCACTTTAGTGCTTGCAATGATTGTGGTAGGATCCCTATCACGGAAATTGTCCTTTCTACTTATGTACGAAAGCTACCATTCCAAAGCTTATTTATGCCTTTGCACTGTAAATAGTGAAGACAGACAATATCTTTCTTTAGAAAATCTGCAAAACTACCTGGGGTTCAAACATCACAAGATTAACAGCTCACTGGCCTTGGCAGTAATCATTATTTGATTTAGCGCAAATGAGAATTAATTTCTAAAGTACATTTGACTAACATACACTTCAAAGACTTACCTGTTGTAGTTTACCAAGAGCATAAGAGAGCATACACCACAACTCATTTTTTTTCAGGGTCTTCAGAGGACAAGAGCTATCCTTGAGAATGAACCTGAAAAAAAATAATTTGTCTGACTATTTATTAATGTCCAGTATAAATGGAGAAACACTAGGGTTAAAAACTTACATTAAAATGACAACTTAAGACACAAAGTACTGCGAGTGAGAAGTTGAAATCAGTAGTGCCATTACTTGAGCATTGCTGCTGCCTCTTGGAGATCACAATGGCATTGTATGCACATGCATTGATTAATAAGGGCAGCAACACGTTAGTGATAGTTATCCAGCTTGGAAGCAGGCCCTTCGGCTCAACTCATCCATGCCAAGAAATCTGTCTGAGCTTGTTCCATTTGCCTGAGTTTGGTCCCTATCCCTTTAAACCTTTTAGAAACATAGAAAATAGGTGCAGGAGGAGGCCATTCGAGCCAGCACCGCCATTGATTGTGATCATGGCTGATCATCCACAATCAGTAACCCGTGCCTGCCTTCTCCCCATATCCCTTGATTCCACTAGCCCCTAGAGCTCTATCTTTTAAATTCATCCAGTGAATTGGCCTCCACTGCCCTCCGTGGCAAAGAATTCCACAAATTCACAACTCTGGGTGAAAATGTTTCTTCTCACCTCAGTTTTAAATGGCCTCCCCTTTATTCTTAGACTGTGGCTCCTGGTTCTGGACTCCCCCAACATTGGGAACATTTTTTCTGCATCTAGCTTGTCCAGTCCTTTCATAATTTTATACGTCTCTATAAGATCCCCTCTCCAAGTCTTTCCGTTCTTTCCTCATATGACAGTCCCACCCCATCCCGGGGATTAACCTTGTGAACCTACGCTGCACTGCCTCAATAGCAAGGATGTCTTTCCTCAAAACTGCACACAATACTCCAGATGTGGTCTCACCAGAGCCTATACAATTGCAGAAGGACCTCTTTACTCCTATACTCAAATCCTCTCGTTATGAAGGCGATTAGCTTTCTTCACTGCCTGCTGTACCTGCACCTTTTCTACCATGTACCCATCCAAATGTCTTTCAAAGGTCGTAATTGTATCCACTGAAGAAGCTTCCTCTGGCAGCTTGTTCCACATACCCACCAACCCTTGCGTGAAAAACCTGCTTCTGCATCCTTTTAAATCTTTCCTCTTACATAAAAATCTAAGCCCTCTAATTTTAAACTTCACTACCCTGAGAAAAAGACTGACCATCCATCTGATCAGCTGCCCATATTACTTTTATATACCTCTTTAAGATCACCCCCCACTTTGGGATAGGGTCCCAGCCTCTCTTGTAACTCACCCCCCTCCCCCCCATTCCCAGTAACATTATCAGGAATCTTTTCTGTACCTTTTCCAGATGAATGACAACCATCCTATAGCTGGCCAACCAGAACATTTGTACAGTGCTCCATGTGTGGTGTCAGCACCAACTTGTGCAGTCGCAACATGATGTCCTAACTCCTGTGACCGACACAAAATGCTGGAGTAACTCAGCATCTCTGGAGAGAAGGAATGGGTGACGTTTCGTGTCGAGACTCTTCTTCAGACTGCACTCAATACCCTGAACGATGGAGGCAAGCATGCCAAATACCTTCTTCTCCACCCTGTCCACCTGTGTCACCACTTTCGGGGAATTCTAAAGCTGCGGCCTAGTTTTCTCTTTCTATATCACCCGCCCGGGCCATGCCATTTACTGTGCATGTCTGCCTTGGTTTAACTTACCAAAATGTAACGCTTCTCACTTGACCGAGTTAAATTCCATCCAAATTAATCTCATTAATTAGTCTAATAATCTAATTGGTCTAGTTAACAGCACAGTTGGCAAAGACGGGATTTAAACTTGTAATCAATATTTGCATCTTGTCATGGGATATAATGGTCCCATTGCGATAAAAGGACACAACAAGTTCACAAGATATAGGAGCAGTATTAGACCATTCATTCCATCTAGTCTACTCCGCCATTCAAAATGGCTGACCTCTGCCTCCTAACCCCATTCTCCTGCCTTCTCCCCATAACACTTGACACCCGTTCTAATCAAGAATTTGTCTGTCTCTGCCTTAAATATATCCGCTGACTTGGCCTCCACAGCCCTCCGTGGCAGTGAGTTCCACAGATTCACCACCCTTTGACGAAAGAAGTTCCTCCTCACCTCCTTTCTAGAAGAGCGCCCTTTAATTCTGAGGCTGTGCCCTCTGGTCCTGGACTCTCCCATCAGTGGAAACATCCTCTCCACATCCACATCTATCTATGCCTATCATTATTCTTTATTTTATTATTACACCACATGCACTGTGCACCCCCTACACCAAAGAGCGAGGTTCAGCATTCTGATATCATAGTCATCGCTATCGCTATCGCTATCGCTATCGCGCTCTCTCTCTCTCTCCTCAGGTCAGTTTCATTGCCTGCACAGTTACCAGCACTCACTCACTCCAGCCTCAAAGTTCACCACAGGTTTGTCATTATAAATGTTGGCAAGTGTACACACTGGCTTCAACTGGCACTTGCAAGTTTCTTATCTGGCTCCCTGCTGAGTCATGTAGCTAATTTACACGGAGCCAGTCTATCATATCACTTACCCCCAATCCCGTTTACAAAGTGAGATGCCCTTTATTTTACAGTAAACCTTTACATTTAAACGGCAATTTCAAACAGATGACGCCAATTTACTATGCATTGAGTTTCTGAATTAAACGGAACAATAAACTAAACTGAACTAAATTATTTTCAGCTCCTCCAGTTTGATGAAATAAAGGACAAATATAACAGAAACATCCAGATTGTTGCGTTTTCTTAACCTTTATTATCAAAATAAAACTGCAATGCATTCATAAAATATACCTCTACAAAATACAGCAACCAGTTTCATGTAAACTCAATAACAATAAATTAAACTTAGCTTACAAATTTTTGACTTTTTAATCAGCTGCAACTATTAAGCCAAGGTTTTTGTGTGGGTGCAGAGAACATTTACTTGATATCTACCAAGGATCAGGAATTATAGCTACATGAAAAGGCTGGAGAAACAAGGATTATTTTCTGTAGAGAAGAGAATGTTGCAGGAAAATCTAATAAAAAGCAATACATTTAAAAAGGATAAATTAAGCACCGCGGGCAAAAAGCAGCACAGCGTGAATAAAGAAATAGCTCTTTCAAAGTGATGGGAAAGGCACAACGGATTTAGAGCTAGTTTTAATTTCAGAGATATATCATGGAAACAGGCCCTTTAGCCCACCAAGTCCACACCGACCATTCACACTAGTTATTTCACTTTCTCATCCACTTCTTAAACATAAGGGGCAATTACACGCAGGCCAATTAACGTACAGACCCGCACATCTGTGGGATGTGGGGAGAAACTGGAGAACCAGCGGAAACTCACACTGTCAGAGGAATAACATCAAACCCACACAGCACCTGAGGTCAGGATCAATCCTGGGTCTCGGTCGCTGTGAGGCAGCATCTGTACAAGCTGCACCACTGTGCCAAATACCCTGAATCACAATATTAATTCAGTAGCATTCAAAATTAATTTTGTCTAACAAATAAGTCGTCAATTCCTATCTATGGAACATACTTCTGTTTAGATTTTGCTTAGGCGAGAAACTGTGAAGATGAACGAAAAAAGGAAATGCATTTTATTTGTAAAGATTGTATCATGGATACTTTTATCAAGATATTGTCCTTTTGTTAAACTTCTCTGTTACATCAGAAATGGTAGGCTTCTGGTAATAACAGAGAAAACATTGATATAATCTTTTGTACTTTCAAAGTATAAAGTTCTTCCTATTATTTAATGAGGTATTGAAGTATTCACAGTTAAATTCAATTCAAACACATTAAGTGATTGTACGCCATATAATTTCCACGCTGCAATTAAAAATAAAATATTGAATAAAGTCGTTTAATATTTTAAAATAATAACCTCGTTTCTTTCTTCGGCTAAAGCTTTAAATGAACCACAGCAATAAACCGTCCTGCTTGCGTGGGTTTTCAGTTACAATACTCTTTTCATTGCCGTGTGTGGCTCAACAGTTATTTTCCACAGTTCCTGTAAGGCAATCCACAAAAAAAAAGTAAATTCTCTATTGCAACAGACAATAGGTGCAGGAGGAGGCCATTCGGCCCTTCGAGCCAGCACCACCATTTACTGTGATCATGGCTGATCATCCACAATCAGTACCCCGTTCCTGCCTTTTCCCCATACCCCCTGACTCCGCTATCTTACTCTCTCTATCTAACTCTCTATCTAACTATCTCTTGAAAGCATCCAGAGAATTGGCCTCTACTGCCTTCTGAGGCAGAGAATTCCAGATTCACAAACCATTCCTCCAATTTGATGACATTGAAAAAATCATCCACACATTCATCTCCTCCCGCCTAGACTACTGCAACTCCCTATACACTGGGATCAGCCAATCATCCCTGTCCCGCCTGCAATTGGTCCATAACGCCGCAGCGAGACTCCTGACGGGTCCCGTAAAAGGGACCACATCACCCTGATTCTGGCCTCGCTCCACTGGCTCCCAGTACAGTACAGAATCAACTTCAAGCTCCTCCTATTCACATATAAAGCCCTAAACGGGCTTGCCCCCCCCCATATCAAAAATCTTCTAACCCACCACTCTATCTCCAGGTCTCTCAGGTCGGCCGATTTGGGGCTACTCACTATCCCGCGGTCTAGGCTTAAGCTCAGGGGTGACTGCGCTTTTGCAGTTGCAGATCCTAGACTGTGGAACAGCATCCCTCTCCCCATCAGAACTGCCCCCTCCATCGACTCCTTTAAGTCCAGGCTCAAAACCTATTTCTACTCCCTAGCGTTTGAGGCCCTCTGAGGGGGCGCTGTGAACTGTTTATGTATGTGCTGTTATCTTTGTGTGACATTGTATGTTTGTTCTTAGTACCTGAACTGATGTACAGAACTTTGATCAACGTGGGTTGTTTTTAAATGTCCTATACAAATAAAATTGACTTGACTTGACTTGACAACTCTCTGGGTGAAGAAGTTTTTCCTCATCTCTGTTCTAAATGGCCTACCCCTTATTCTTAAATGTGGCCCCTGGTTCTAGAACAATAAAAACTAAACTTTTAGACGAAGGACAAACAAATGGAAGTCATTAATAGAATTAAAGTTGATTGTGTATTTCCTTGGCTGCAATAACAAACCATATAAACCTTTGTTCTACATATATCTGGAAGCACTGGCACCACACTACCACTAGGTGGCAATCATTATTCAACAAGCAGCCACATTTTAGCTTGTGGAGTCTTATTCCTTTGCCGCCTCTGCCTGTATAATTTCAAACTTGGCCCTTCCACACACATATTTAGTACACCAGTAAATGAGTCATTATCTTTGTTATCTAGGCGACAAAGCCACATCGTATGGGATAGAGTTAGAAATGAAGGGTGTCGGAAGGAACTGCAGATGCTGGTTTTCTTCACTCAGAGATGCTGCCTGTCCTGCTGAGTTATCATATCATATCATATATCTACAGCCGGAAACAGGCCTTTTCGGCCCTCCAAGTCCGTGCCGCCCAGTTACTCCAGCATTTTGTGTCTATCTTAGAAATGGAGGAAATGGTTTTAGATCATTCCTAATTTCAGCTGCTGCATCTACAGAAAATAAAAATCACTCCTTGTGAAGCTTATCTCCATTTCCACTGAAACAGTAACTAGGGATAAGTGGGAATAACAGAGGGTCAGTCTGAAGAAGGGTCTCGACCCGAAACGCCACCCATTCCTTCTCTCCAGAGATGCAGCTTGAACCGCTGAGTTACTCCAGCGTTTTGTGATACCAGGGATAAGTGGGAGATCAGTTGCATTGGACAGGCTGGACACAAAGTGCTGGAGTAACAGTGGGCCATGCCACATCTGTGGACAACATAGAGATTCTGCCATCACAGGGAAACGGACAGCAATTCACGGCAACATTGTTGAAAACAGAGAACTACATTGTGGAGATAATCAAATAACACAAGAAAAACCTAAGAAATTTGCTAATACTTAAATTTGTTTCCATTGGACATGAGGAAAATGAAGAAGAGTTTAGTTTAGTTTAGTTTAGAAATACAGCGCGGAAACAGGCCCTTCAGTCCACCGGGTCCGTGCCGCCCAGCGATCCCCGTATATTAACACTATCGACACCCACTAGGGACATTTTTTACATTAACCAAGCCAATTAACCTACACACCTGTACGTCTTTGGAAAGATGTTCAAGAAAGCTCAGCCCTCTCTTGCCCCAATGTTCATACTTCAATTAGAAACCGTTCTTCCCGTTATCCTGTATCTGTACGCTGTGGACGGCTCGATTGTAATCATGTATAGTCTTTCCGCTGACTGGATAGCGCGCAACAAAAGCTTTTCACTGTACCTCGGTACACATGACAATAAATTAAACTAAACTAATTGCAAGAAATACAGTCTACCCTTGTTATTATGGACCTCTTTGCAACGGATTATGGTTTATAGCGAACAAAATCTGTTGTAACTGAGGGATCTGTTCATATCAGGAACAAAGAACAGAGTTTGTTGATTCACGGAGTGACCACTAGGTGGATGGAGAGAATAACCTTTAAAAGGTCTTTACAATGTATAACGTATTATGCATTTCATGCCCTTTCTTTTTCATTATGTGTCTTGTTTAGTGTATGTTTATTGGTTGTTTTTCCAATTCTGTATCCCCCTTACTCGGTTAGGACAATCGGCAATAAAGGGCCCCCCCATCGCCCTTTACAACGAGGATTACCTACCTGTACAGCTATTAGTTTTGGATTATTACTGTCACCTGCACTGAAAAGCAGTGAACAATTTTGTTTGCCTGTTATCCAGTCAAATCATACTATATGTGTAGGAAGAAACATAGAAGGAACTGCAGATGCTGGTTTAAACCAAAGACAGACACAAAATGCCGGAGTAACTCAGCGGGACAGGTAGCATCTCTGGAGAGAAGGAATGGGTGACGTTTCGGGTCGAGACCCTTCTTCAGACTGGTCTGAAGAGTCTGAAGAAGGGTCTCGACCCGAAACGTCACCCATTCCGTCTCTCAAGAGATGCTGCCTGTCCCGCTGAGTTACTCCGGCATTTTGTGTCTATCTTCAAATCAGACTGCACACGAATACAGTCACACCATACACAAGAACAAAGGTAGTGCAAAGCAAAAAATAGTAGTGTTACAGGTGGAATAGAGATGGAAGTGCTCAGCAAGTTAGGTAGCATCTGTGGAGAGGAAAAGATAGAAAATATTTCTTATGAATAGTCAAAATTTTAAATTGTAATTCTTTCACCTGTGCAGATAATGCTTGAAAGGTTAATCTGATTATTTTCTGTTTTTATTTCAGATTTCCACCATCCATAGTATTTTGCTTTTGGCTTGCTTTTTTAAAATGCCTTCTGGAATATGTTTGATCTGTCCTTTATTAATATCCACAGCTGTGTTCTAACATTACTTGTCATTTCTTCTTTCCTCTTTATCTCTGCAAGATTCCTTCATCCCTCACAATAATTTGTTTTAATTTCTCTTCACAGCTCATTCTGCTCCGAGAGTTCTCCAATTAGATTTCACAGTCTGAGAAACAAGTCGATACAACCGAATCATCCATTAATCACCAACTCTTTCCCCCGGGCACTCTCCAAATTTAAAATTACTTACCAGTTGTTCCACCCGCTCATAAATCAGGAACTGTGGAAAAGCAAGTTTGACTGGCTCCACAACAAATGTAGTTCTCCCATCACTCATGTTTTCCAACTCAGCCAAACACTGTCGGAAATGATCATAAGCATCGCAGGTAACATCCAGTTTTCGCAATGTAAAGTTCAGTCTGAAAGAAATCACACCTCAGTTTTAACAAATTATGATGCTATAAAGCTACTGCTGTATTTTTGAAGATGCATTATAGTTGAAATAGGTCAGAATGTTAAGAATACCTGGTTCATTTCACTCTTGAAGTACAAGACACACATTTGTCTATACTGTATGAACATGACCATCTATTTGTCTTAACATAATATTATAAACTTGACACCTGGTGCCAAATTTAGAAAACATCTTTAAGGACTGTGAAAGGTGAAAGGCTTGGATAGAGTGGATGTGGAGAGGATGTTTCCACTTGTGGGAGAGTGTAGGATTAGAGCTCATAGCCTCAGAATTAAAGGACGTTCCTTCAGGAAGGTGATGAGAAGGAATTTCTTTAATCAGAGGGTGGTGAATCTGTGGAATTCTTTGCCACAGAAGGCTGTGAAGACCTTCAATTGATATTTTTTAAGGCAGAGATAGATAGAGAAGATATCCTGCCTGGTTCCTGTACCTGAGAGGTTATAAGGTCATAAGTGATAGGAGTAGAATTAGGCCCTTCAGCCCATCAAGTCTACTCTGCCATTCAATCATGGCTGGGACACTCCAATGACTACAGACCGGTCGGTGGCTCTGACCTCACACATCATGAAGTCCCTGGACAGGTTGGTGCCCACTCACCTGTGACCCCTGGTTAAACCCTACCTGGCCCCCCTGCAGTTCCCTTACCAAACAAAGGTGGGGGTGGAGGCCCTGTCATTCATCCACCTGCTCCATCTTTCCAATGCTCACCTGGATAAGCCGGGAAGCACTGTGAGAGTCATTGTGACTTCCCCAGTGCTTTTAACGTCAGTGCCTGCGTTGCTAGGGAGCAAACTGACGAAGATGCGTGTGGATGCTCCATTGGTGTCCTGGATCACCAACTACCTGACTGGACAACCGCAGTATGTCAGGCGACAGAACTGTGTCTCGGACATGGTGGTGAGCAACACAGGGGACGGCCCTCTCTCCCCTCCTGTTCACCATCTACACCTCAGACTTCAGATACAACTCGGACTCCTGCCACCTGCAGAAGTTTTCGGATGACTCTGCAATTGTGGGCTGCATCAGTCAGGGAACGGAATCTGAATAGAGGTGTAGTCAACGACTTTGGTGGGCTGAATCACCTGCAGCTCAAAACCGACAAGACTAAGGAGTTAATGGTGGACTTTAGGAGGAAAGGAATACCCCTGTCCCCTGTCTCCATCAAGGGTGTGGATATGCAGTTGATCAAGGAGTACAAGTACCTTGGAGTTTACCTGGAACTGCAGGTGCTGGTTTAAACCGAGTTTAAACCAGCAATAGCTTACTCCTTATTGTTTGTTATGTTTGTTATGTTCTCGTGCAGGAGTTGTGGAAATAAAGGAACATAAGTGAAAAAGGGACAGAGAAAAGAGGAAAAATGATGGCAACTTTTTAAAATTAGTTCAGGAAATAGTTGGGTTTCTGGCAAGGTCATTTATTAGGTAGAAACAAGGCTGATTTATACAATAGATAGACACAAAGTGCTGAAGTAACAGCGGATCAGGCAGAATCTCTGGAGAAAAAGGATACGTGACCTTCCCAACCCGATTTATTACCTACCTTTAATTTCCCCTGAGCTGAGAGATTAGTTGTGTAGGAGTTGTGTGGTCTGAAGAAGGGCCTCGACCCGAAACATCACCCATTCCTTCTCTCCTGAGATGCTGCCTGTCCCGCTGAGTTACTCCTGCTTTTTGTGATACCTGTGAGATTAGTTGAGTATTTTTTGCGGACAGTTAAGAACCAACCACATTGCAGTGGGTCTGGCGTCACATCGAAGCCCTAGGGTGAAGCTGCTGGAGTTCTAGCATCGACCTTGGGCAGATGTAGATCACCGACTGGCAGCTTTAAAACTGTCCAGTCAGGTAAAGGAGGTTAAACGGTCGCCTTAGTTACTTGATACTGTGGTATTCACAAATAAACTACTCTCAGCATCAAACCAGTCTCTGCCTTGATGTGGTAATCTTTTATGACCAGCAGCAATAAATAAATAACATTGTACATTGGTTTCCGATGCAATTTTCTAAAATTTCCTTCCAAGATTTTCACTCCAATCCTAAAAATGTAGGTTTTACAATCTACACCAGTCACTTCTTAGAAACATAGAAAATAGGTGCAGGAGGAGGCCATTTGGCCCTTCGAGACGGCACCGCCATTCATTGTGATCATGGCTGATTATCCACAATCAGTAACCCGTGCCTGCCTTCTCCCCATATCCCTTGATTCCACTAGCCCCTAGAGCTCTATCTTTTAAATTCATCCAGTGAATTGGCCTCCACTACCTTCTGTGGCAGAGAATTACACAAATTCACAACTCTCTGGGTGAAAAAGTTTCTTCTCACCTCGGTTCTAAATGGCCTCCCCTTTATTCTTAGACTGTGGCCCCTGGTTCTGGACTCCCCCAAACATTGGGACCATTTTTCCCGCATCTAGCTTGTCTAGTCCTTTTATAATTTTATACGTCTCTATAAGATCCCCTCTCATCCTTCTAAACTCTTGTAAATGTCTTTCCCGTGCTTACCTTTTCTCGACAGAGAGATATACAGTGCTTGGATTTCTCAAATGGCTCAAAACTCTGTATATTATCCTAAAGAATGCATCTGTCAAATCATCTTCATAGAACACTGCAAAACAAGGAGGAAACAAATGCATTTAATCCAATGTACCTGCTCTTTAAAATCTATTGAAAGGGATACTGTATAAACCACCTCTTTACTGGGAGTAAAATGAATACATTCCAAAATGGCTTAATTAACATGTGATGAAGACAATTTGGCATTCTCTAAAGACATTTTAATACAATGTAAGTTCAACAATAAAGAACAACATGAAACTATTGAAGTCATTCTCTTAGTCTCATCTTTAATTCTGGGACAACACTTGGCCAGGACTATCCGCTGAAGTTATTATAATTCATGTTCATGTTCTTGCAGCTATAATGCACATGCACCATTGCTCAACTTTAGAGGGTAAACTATTTTAAAATAAGAACATTGCATGGCATAATCCTTAATGCACATTGTTAGTAAACTCGCAGCGTGCAAAGCACAATACTCAGCCGTTATCAATTTAATCAAGAAATGCATTGATTACTGCATTGCACACAGAGACTCAGGGACTCTTCTAACCAGAATCCTTGCATGAACATGGCTTGCTGTAAATTATTTCTAAAGACCGAGAAGGTGAAAGTTTAGATATATATAAATGGAAATTGTAGCATACAAAACCATCATCCTCTAGTCTTAAAAGACATCAGAAGAACATAGGAGTTGTATGAGGCGTTGGTGAAACCGCATTTAGAATATTGTGTTCAGTTCTGGGCACCATCTTATAGAAAAGATATTGTCAAGCTTGATTTACGAGGATGTTGCCAGGACTAGAGGGTGTGAGCTATAGGGAGAGGTTGAGTAGGCTGGGACTCTATTCCTTGGAGCGCAGGAGGATGAGGGGAGATCTTATAGAGGTGTAAAAATCATGAGAGGAATAAAGCGGGCAGTGGGTAGAATCTCTTGCCCAGAGTAGGGGAATCGAGGATCAGAGGACATAGGTTCAAGGTGAAGGGGAAAAGATTCAATAGGAATCTGAGGGGTAACTTTTTCACACAAAGTGCGGTGGGTGTATGGAACAAACTGCCAGAGGGGGTAGTCGAGGCTGGGACTATCCTAACGTTTAAGAAACAGTTAGGTACATGGATAGGACAGGTTTGGAGGGATATGGACCAAGCGCAGGCAGGTGAGACTAGTGCAGCTGGGACATGTTGTCCGGTGTGGGCAGGTTGGGCTGAAGGGCCTGTTTCCACGCTGTATCAGTCTGTGACTATCAAAATACTTAAAAGTAGTTGATCAGTGAAGATACTTGAATGCGATGCATTCCACACGTGGGAGCGGCGTACCGTCAGCGGCAAGCACCACATCCGTCTGATCATGCAACTGGGCCGTTTCTTCTTCTGACCAACAGTACGGATTTTTAGTGTCTGTAGTAAAAACATAATTTAAAACATCACAAAATCTTACTTGGTTGTAATTGCATCTCCTACTTTTAAAAATAAATATTTAGAATTCTTTATCTCATTTTGCTTTGGAGAAAATTAAAGGGAATATTGTAGTGAGTCCAAAACGAGCGTTATTGATCAAAGGTCTTTATTCGTAGGTAACCGTAACAAACTGCAACTGCTTACTTTGGACACACACTACTTAACTAGCCAATACAATCTAATCTCATCTCTCCAGCTGGGCGCCAGACACAACTATACCTCGCGCTCCCGCATCCCGTGACTTGTTAGCCCAACCGAGGGTTCGAGACCCCCCCGCTAATCCGTATGTCCCTACAATATCAAACAAGAATCTACCAATGTTCGTGTACTAATATTTAATAAGTAAATTATTTTCAGGATACATTTTAACTTAAATAATGCTATTCATTTAGTGACAAAATGCTGGAGTAACTCAGCAGGTCAGGCAGCATCTCAGGAGAGAAGGAATAATAATAATAATAATGCATTACATTTATATAGCGCTTTTCAAACACTCAAAGACGCTTTACAGGGATTACTAGAACATAGAGAAGAAAATAAATAGATAAATAAGTAAACGAACAGAAAAAGGAGACAGAAGGTGAGGTGACGGTCAGTGGTTGAAGGCAGTGCTGAACAGGTGAGACTTCAGTGATGTTTTGAATGTGGTGAGTGAGGAGGAGTCTCTGACGGTTTGGGGTAGTGAGTTCCAGAGGGTGGGAGCAGCGATGGAGAAAGCCCTGTCACCCCAGGATCTGAGTTTGGTCCGGATGGGGGGGAACAGGAGGTTGGCAGCAGCAGAGCGGAGCGTGCAGGTGGGAGTGTGCCTGTGGAGGAGGTCAGTCAGGTAGGATGGGGCCAGGTTATGGAGGGCTTTGTAGGTCATGAGGAGGATTTTGTACTGGATTCTCTGGGGGATGGGGAGCCAGTGGAGCTTGTAAAGGACGGGGGTGATATGGTCACGGATCGGGGAGTGGGTGAGTAGACGGGCAGCGGAGTTTTGAATGTATTGAAGTTTACTGATGATTTTTGAGGGTGAGCCATAGAGGAGGCTGTTGCAGTAGTCCAGACGGGAGGTGATGAAGGCGTGGATGAGGGTTTCTGCAGCTGTGGAGGAGAGGGATGGACGGAGACGGGCGATGTTTTTGAGGTGGAAGAAGGCTGTCTCTGTAATGTGTTTGTCGAAGGAGAGGGTTTGATCAAAGATGATTCCAAGATTCCGGATGTGAGGGGAGGTGGATACTGGGAGACCATCAATATTGAGGATGAAGTTTTGGGTGGATTTGGTGAGCGTTTTTGGACCAATGATGATGATTTCAGATTTGTTGCAGTTGAGTTTGAGGAAATTTGATTGAAGCCAAGATTTTATTTCAGTGATGCAGTTTGTCAGTGTAGAGTGTGTGGTGGTGGAGATTGACTTGGTGGAGATGAGGAGCTGGATATCATCGGCGAAGCAGTGGAAGTTGAGACCATGACGGCGGATTAATTGACCAAGGGGGAACAGGTAGAGGATGAAGAGGAGGGGGCCAAGGACTGAGCCTTGGGGGACACCTTGGGGGAGGGGAGCGGTGGGGGATTTACAGTTGTTAATGGAGATGAACTGGTGCCTGTCGGAGAGGTAAGATTTGATCCAGGATAGGGCTGTGCCGGTGATGTTAAAGGAGGTTTCAAGTCGGGTGAGGAGAATGGAGTGATTTATGGTGTCAAAGGCGGCGCTGAGGTCGAGTAGGATGACGATGTTGAGGTTGCCAGCGTCAGAAGAAAGGAAAAGGTCGTTTGTGATTTTGAAGAGCGCAGAAAATAACTGCAGATGCTGGTACAAATCGAAGGTATTTATTCACAAAATGCTGGAGTAACTCAGCAGGTCAGGCAGCATCCCAGGAGAGAAGGAATGGGTGACGTTTCGGGTCGAGACACTTAAGGCACCCTGGATCCCTGGGCCGAGACCCTGGAGTAACTCAGCAGGTCCGGCAACATCTCAGGAGAGAAGGAATGGGTGACGTTTCTGAAGAAGGGTCTCCAGCATTTTGTGAATAAATACCTTCGATTTGTACCAGCATCTGCAGTTATTTTCTTACACTATTCATTTAGTGAACCTTTCAGCCAAAAACTCATACTATGTTAATATCTAGCAAAGCTGGAGGGCTGGCAATGAACCCCCGAATGTTAAAAGAATAACCTTCAGTGGTATTGTACAAAAAGAGGAAGATACGATATGATAGAACTTTATTTATCCCAGGAGGGAAATTGATCTGTTAACAGCCATAAAACACCAAAACACAAAATACATGAAATATTAAATTAAAGTGACGAGTGGAAAGGATTGGGGATGTGCAAAGATTGAGGGGGGGGGGGGTCAGTCTTAGTCTCAGTCTATCTCACGGCAGAAGGGGGAGGTTGTACAGTTTGATAGCCACAGGGAAGAAGGATCTCCTGTGGTGTTCGGTGCTGCATCTTGGTGGGACCAGTCTGTTGCTCCTCAGGTTGACCAGTGTGTCATGGAGGGGGTGAGCTGTATTGTCCAACATCAAGTATAAGAAAATAACTGCAGATGCTGGTACAAATCGATTTATTCACAAAATGCTGGAGTAACTCAGCAGGTCAGGCAGCATCTCGGGAGAGAAGGAATGGGTGACGTTTCGGGTCGAGACCCTTCTTCAGACTGAAGAAGGGTCTCGACCCGAAACGTCACCCATTCCTTCTCTCCCGAGATGCTGCCTGACTTGTCCAACACCAACTTGGATTTAACAAATGTTACCATGGAAAAATATTTCAGGACACCAGAGAAAATCGAACAAAGAGACCGAGGAAGAATGATAACTGTAATTATTTTTGTGCACAACCCGCAGGCATTGCCACTTTCATTTCACTGCACATCGAGTATGTGTATGTGACAAATAAATTTGACTTGACTTGACTTGACTTGATAAGAACTTTGGTCCATGAGGTGGATTTTAAGGTACAAATAAACATGTTGGGATGGGGGCAAGAGTTTAGGGAAAGGACTCGGAGAATGCTAGACATAATGTGTAGGAAGGAACTGCCGGTGCTGGTTTAAACCGAAGATAGACACAAAAAGCTGGAGTAACTCAGCGGGACAGGGAGCATCTCTGGAGAGAAGGAATGGGTGATGTTTTGGGTCAAGACCCTTCTATTCCTTCTCTCCAGAAATGTTCTGCTGAGTTACTCCAGCTTTTTGTGTCTATGCTAACGATTGAGTGATTGCAGAATTCAGACAAATAAAGAGTTGGAATCTGAACAAACATTTACTGTATATCATGTAGATAATGAGAAGCAAAGCCATAAAACTATTTAAATATGGGGACTTTAAATTGAAAGCACTGATTAAGATTCAAGACAGATTAACCACATCTGCAGTTTCTTGTGCCTAGATTAACTAAGATATCGGTCATTTGACTTCAGAATAGGTGAAGGATAAAATGGGTATAGCTGAGGTTAGGAATATTTGAGATGTTTGGAGAAAAGAGGATGGAAATAATGTTAATTGGAGATGACACGAGATTTAAGTTTTCAGGAATAGATGAGCTGAATTAACTATGGAGTCAGTTATGATATAAATACTTTATGGTATGTTATATGAAGAATGGGATCCGTGTGAATCAAAAGAACATTTAAAAGCAAGGATGCTATTGAGGTATAGAGCCAAAGAAGACTACAGACAGGGAGGGATGTGAACTCAATTGCTGTGAGTCAATGAACACTGGGGAGTGACCTGGTTTGAGGGGAAAAGCTTAGGGTATCAATCTTTGATTCATTATAATGAAATTTGAACAAAGTATAATGATACAAAACTATATTTAAATTGACTTCTTACCTGTGCAAAATTCATCTTTTAGCCAGTCTAGGTCTCTTACTTTTATTTCACTTCCTGTTATATAATGTACAACACAAAATATTTCAATTAGAAAAAATAAAAACAATATACACAGCGTGCCTCTATGCAATTACTCTAAAATTATACATTTTGTAAATATTTCCAAAAGTCAAAAATACTATTCATCGAACATTTTTTTTGATAAAACAATTAAAAGACGTACAAATTTAGGATTAAACCCTAGAGTTAAGTTGTAACTATAAACATAATTATGTGACACTGGAGGCAGTTGAAGTCCATATGCAGACTTATGAACAACCTTAGTTAGATATTGGTATATTTTTGTCACATGCACCGAAATGCAGAGAAGAGGTTTGTTTGCATGCTATCTGATTACATCAGGTCATACTGTACATGAGTACGACAAGTGAAAAGGGAAAAATACCAGAGAGCAGAATATGGTGTTAGAGAAAAAATACACTGACTGCAGTGAAATACGTTATAAGATCAGGACTACACGGTAGGTTATGAAAGGACTGTTCAGTATTCTGATCACAACGGGGAAGAAGCCTGCAGATAGATGCTGGTTTAAATCGAAGGTAGACACAAAATGCTGGAGTAACTCAGCGGGTCAGGCAGCATCTCTGGAGAGAAGGAATGGGTGACCTTTCGGGTCGAGACCCTTCTTCAGACTGATGTCAGGGGAGGGGGCGGGATAAAGATAGGAAGACGAGTGGGAGAACTGGGAAGGGGGAGGGGATAGAGAGGGAAAGCAGGGACTATCTGAAGTTAGAGAAGTCAGTGTTCATACTGCTGGGGTGTAAACTACCCAAGCGAAATATGAGGTGCTGTTCCTCCAATTTGCGCTGGGCCTCACTCTGACAATGGAGGAGGCCCAGGACAGAAAGGTCAGATTGGGGAATGGGAGGGGGAGTTGAAGTGCTGAGCCACCGGGAGATCAAGAAGAAGCTGTCCCTGGGCCTGGTCAAACTTCCTGAGTCCAGCTTTTGAATCTTCTACTTAAACAAATTATATTGTGTAGGAAGGAACTGCAGATGCTGATTGAAACCAAAGATAGACACAAAATGCTGGAGTAACTCAGCGGGACAGGCAACATCTCCGGAGAGAAGGAATGGGTGACATTTCGGGTCGAGACCCTTCTTCGGACTGAACTATTTAGTAGCCTACTGCTTGAAAAGCAAATAAACCGAGCAGCAACTTATAAAATATTTGACTATATTTCTTTCACCTGTCATCCCATAAATATGCTTGTTTGCAATTACATTTCGTTCACACATATTCAGTAAATCCTCACCAACATCTGAAAAAAAAAAAATATAGGTTGAAGTCTATAGATGATATATATAGTATACATCTTTAAATGATAATTATCTAATGATAAACATGTACAATTTAAATGCTAGATTGTTGAGCAAGGAACAAAGTGTTGGGTCAGTCTGAAAAATGGTCCCGACCCCAAACGCCAACTATCCAATCCCTCTGCAGATGCTGCTTAACCCACTGTGTTCCTCCACCAGTGATTTTTATCCACGTTTATTATAACCTGTTTTCATCTTCTAGCTAAGTATTGCTTTTGTTTGGATGAATCTTTTCCTTTGGTCCCTTTAATACATCCTTCTTGAAATGCCCATCTTCTTGTTAGATATATATCATTAACTGTGCGGCAGCCACTTTAAGCTAACATGAAATAATGAAGAGAGAATGTGACTTGTGGCCCTTAGATGTGGCATCCTATCTTTGTCCCGCCCCCTCCCCTGACATCAGTCTGAAGAAGGGTCTCGACCCGAAACGTCACCCATTCCTTCTCTCCAGAGATGCTGCCTGACCCACTGAGTTACTCCAGCATTTTGTGTCTACCTTTGATTTAAAAACCAGCATCTGCAGTTTTTTCCCGATATATGTGGCCCTTGCATGACTCCCAGGCAGCAAGTGCAATAATTGCAGTGGTGGAAATTTATTCTCATGGTCAGGAATGGAACTTTAATCATCAGTTTTTCCATCAAAAATCTTTTTATCCAGAGTTAGTAAAAAGACGACAATTGTTTGGACCCAAAGGTCCAAAGTTCATGTGGATGAAAGCTGTGCTGCTTTGTTCTACGTGAGATTCAGCTCTTTTCATCATTAGGACCAAAATGGAAGCATGGTGATCGAGCTAAACTCACCACTAACTACGCTCCTCCATGCAGAGAGATGCATGTATCACAGGCCACGCCAGTGAGGGAGCAATGGGCTGCCAGTGCAAGGTATCCATCGATGACCCACAGCTTTGGCCTGTCACCCTCTGAACCTTTTGGCAGTGGCTATTAGACAATACTAGCCTTCAATGTTGATGCTTCTTTCAGGCAGGCACTAGACACAATCAGCAGAGAATCTATGATTACCTGCATTAGACATCTCACAAATGCACAACACCTGATATCTTCAAATATAAAGTCTCCTGCTCAGAAAACTCTCAGATCCATCAGCATACTGGATTTCCATGGTACGTACAGATAATCCCACCAGGGTATTATTTTGGAGGAAGCCATAGTCAAAGAGCTCTGGATGCGCAGGAAAACCACCCTGCAACCAAATCCCACCAACAAAATTGACGTGGGCCGGGAATGAAATCAAGAACATTTTCACTGAAAGAATTTGTTCAGTGATGTGTGCACAAAATAAGGACAATGAAGACTGAAAGTTGAGCCATCAGGCTTTTATTCAGTGCAACACTGAGCAGATGAAAAAAACCAAAGTAAAATTACACGAGAACATAGAATAGCTAGACTTTCACATATACATACAGTATAAAATGTTTTTAGATGCAGGATTTTGTTAACTCTAGCAAATATGCATTCCAGAGAATTCGACAAGGTCCCACATAGGAGATTAGTGGGCAAAATTAGAGCACATGGTATGGGGGGGTAGGGTACTGACATGCATAGAAAATTGGTTGGCAGACAGAAAGCAAAGAGTGGGGATAAATGAGTCCCTTTCAGAATGGCAGGCAGTAACTAGTGGGGTACCGCAAGGCTCGGTGCTGGGACCGCAGCTATTTACAATATACATTAATGACTTGGATGAAGTGATTAAAAGTACCATTAGCAAATTCGCAGATGATACAAAGCTGGGTGGTAGTGTGAATTGTGAGGAAGATGCTATGAGGTTGCAGGGTGACTTGGACAGGTTGTGTGAGTGGACGGATGCATGGCAGATGCAGTTTAATGTGGATAAGTGTGGGGAGAAGGCAGGAGAATGGGGTTAGGAGGGATAGATAGATCAGCCATGATTGAATGGTGGAGTAGATGTGATGGACTGAATGGCCTAATTCTGCAGCGTAGGTTTACTAGGTTAATTCCCGGAATGGCGGGACTGTCATATGTTGAAAGACTGGAGCGAGACTAGGCTTGTATACACTGGAATTTAGAAGGATGAGAGAGGATATTATCGAAACGTATAAGATTATTAAGGGGTTGGACACGTTAGAGGCAGGAAACATGTTCCCAATGTTGGGGGAGTCCAGAACAAGGGGCCACAGTTTAAGAATAAGGGGTAGGCCATTTACAACTGAGATGAGGAAAAACTTTTTCAGTCAGAGAGTTGTGAATCTGTGGAATTCTCTGCCTCAGAAGGCAGTGGAGGCCAATTCTCTGAATGCATTCAAGAGAGAGCTAGATGGAGCTCTTAAGGATAGCGGAGTCAGGGGGTATGGGGAGAAGGCAGGAACGGGGTACTGATTGAGAATGATCAGCCATGATCACATTGAATGGTGGTGCTGGCTCGAAGGGTCGAATGGCCTCCTCCTGCACCTGTTGTCTATTGTCTAAACCCTGTGATCTAAGAACCAACAGAAGATTTGGTAAAAATGTTTTGTGGGTTTAATTTAAAAACATTTAGAAGTAATGCAATAATTTCTCCTTATTGTCAGTTTAAGTATAATATTTATTTGAGTATTAAAGAGAAATTTCAACCAATTTCTCATAAAGTGATGAATTAAATCACAGTAACTCAGAACAACAACACCACCAACATAAACAATAAAATAAATGTAAAAACAAATTTAAAGATGATTCCACCTCCTGGGTTCTTGAGTATTAGGCAGTAGTTTCCAATGTGGAGAAAATAGAGGGGAGATTATTTGGGTTGTTTTTAGATCTAGGAATCTTTCTTTCAAGCAGGAGTGAAGGTGCAAAATTCATTAGCTGTGCATTTGGAACTGGCAAAGACACAAAACAACTGACTTCTACGATGTTTTTGCCTTTGGAGTGTGCCATGAACAAGCAGAACATTAGCTATTTATTTCACACACTTCAGTTACTGGAAGAAGGATAACTTTAGATCAGAAGAAAAATCTTCCGATCTAAAAATCTTTAGACCAGAAGAAAAAGCCACCTTTGAATGTTTTAATAAATTCTGAAGTGAAACACAGGCGATGCTACCTGTCTGAAGAAGGGTCTCGACCTGAAACGTCATCTATTCCTTCTCTCCACAGATGCTGTCTGACCAGCTGAGTTACTCCAGCTTTTTGTGTCTATCTTCGGTTTAAACCAGCATCTGCAGTTCCTTGCTACACAACGCTTACATTGTCTTCCCTAGTACATATTTGTTTCTAATGGCACAGTGTGAATGTTCATATGACAGGCTAGACAATGACTCACTAAATTAGCAGGGGGCATTGTTCTTGCATTCCCTCTGGTTGCCACCATTTTGTGTCTACCTTTCATTTTAAGAAGACTCCACTTCCTTCATGTAATGTATTTGAATTTTCTTGGTCAATCTGCAGTCCCATTGCTTATGGTGGGGAGTTTGTAAGTATGCAATCAGCCTACCACATGCCTTGGCCAATATTAATGCCCACAGCAGGCTAATCCCAGTAGTCCTCAGTTGAAAGAGGCTGTGGCTGAGTAAACCATTCAGCGTACAGTCCATATGTGGTCCTTTGAAAGTACAATCACATTTTTACCATTCATCTCTACTTCAATAAGTTCTCCTTGTTAGCTGTATTTATTTCAGCCAGCTGCCGGGGTTAACAAAGACATTACAAACAATGTTTCAGTCCCATTTGGCAGAGAATGCCTGCAGCTCTGGCAAACCGGACAAGTCAGTGAAAAGTTTAAACAAATTCCGCAGGGAGTGAGAGAGCAAATAATAATCCCCTGGCTCCAAGCAACTCTCATACTTGGACATCCATCACACAAACACAAGTTTCCTCAGACCTGGCTGTTTCATTTGCTGCAGAGTTGAGAACAGAGATGAAAGTTATGAAACCACCAGCGAACCTCGGCATGGTCCTTGATGAAACAGGGGTGAGGGTTTGGCCCAGAACAATAGCCCGAGGATTCACTAATGCCGCAGAGCAGTGTCTGGCATTCTCCTCACACCACTCAGCTATTCTACTCAGCCTTGCCAATCCTCACAAGGGCCACTGTTGTTTGCAATAATGCCCAATAAATATTTGACCTGTCACCTCATTAACCACTTCTCATACAACTCCCTAATTCTGGAAGCTATGCCATTAATATTTGTTTATCTAAATACAACCATCACAACATAGTTAACAATAAATTGTATTGCAGCACTAAACCAGGACACATATTGCTTTCACCCCCACGATGCTGACCATTTTGAGAACACTCAGTGCTAGTGTAGCTATTGACTGTACGTTTTCAAAACTTACATTAGTCATGGGTAGTCAATACCAAAAGATCAATGTGAATTAATTATCCAAACATGTTTTTGTCTTACCTGTGCAATAAATGGTCTTAGCAACAGTTGCCATGACAATGCTGGTCATCCCTGTGCCCGCTCCCAACTCCAGAACTGTGTGGTCTCTGAATAGATGGCTAAAATTTAAAATGTAGTCAGCAAGGAGAAAAGCAGCCCTCCACACCTGCAGACAGGAAGATTACAGTCAAACGGATGTTTAAAGATATATTTCATTTCAATTTTGTAAGCAATATATATATATATATATGTATAGGATACCTGCTTTCCAACATCCTCCAGTGCAGTACCCATTGTGTGCTCTGTAAAAAGGAAATATATACAACATATTGTATTTTATCAAACAAGTTTCATGTGTCATTACAAAAATATGCATACCAACTTCAATTTATACTGAAGAAGGGTCTCGACCCGAAACGTCACCCATTCCTTCTCTCCAGAGATGCTGCCTGACCCGCTGAGTTAAACCAGCATTTTGTGTCTAACTTCCATTCATACAGCTCCTTCATAGCACTTATAAAATCTCAAATTAACATTGAATTACATTTAGAGATATTAAAATAGATAACTAAAAACATGGCCAATTTTATGGAGTGCCTTAAAAGAAGGAAAGGGAGGCAGAAAGATGTATGGAGGAGATTTCTGTGAGAACTTTGGCAACTGGAGGCACGGGAGCAAAGAGTAGAATATAGAGAATGGTATCTCAGAGAATTATACAAATGGAGGGAAAAAAAAGAAAAACAGTTTTACAAATAAATCGTGTGTGTGCATTAGTCTTGTTTTAACATTCATTAAATAATCAATGCAATTAAATCTACTAGGTAGATAGGGTGGTCAAAAAGGCTTTTGGCACATTGACCATCATCAGTCAGAGTATTGAGCATAGAAGTTGGGAAGTCATGTTGCAGTTGTATAAGATGTTGGTGAGGCTGCATTTAGAGTATTGTGTTCAGTTCTGGGCACCATGTAACAGGATATTGTCAAGCTGGAAAGGTGCAGAGAAGATTCATGAGGATGTTGCCAGGACTAGAGGGTCTGAGCGTATAGCAAGAGATTGAGGAGGCTAGGACTCTATCCCTTGAAAGTGCAGGAGGATGAGGGGTGATCTTATAGAGGTGTATGGAGGTCCATACCTGTAATCCTTACAACACGTGGAAACACCAAAAGTGACAGAAATAAGAGGCTTTGACTAGTAGATTCACATGGTCAGCCAAGACAATATGCACAGGACAAGGGATAATTGAACCACATGCACAGACGTATAGCAGTCTACATTTTAAATGTTAGATTTCTAATTGTTTTCTTATTGATAGTGAAACTGCTAACATACACGCCTACATAAGGCTTTCTCTTGCTGTGACACCTCAACATGCTCACAGGAGAAGGATATAATTAACCTTACAGGTTTACACTAGTAATTCACTGTATTAAATGGATTTAATTTACAATAGAAGGTGTTGACAGGAATTGCATTTGTATTCAAGGTTGTACAGAGATATTTACTTTTGGCCTTGAACTATTAAAAAGGAAACACAATCTGATCCGAATATCAATTCCAAAATGATAACATTATGCATTCTGGCCAATCTAAAAGTCATGAATGCTGAAGAGACACAAAATGCTGGAGTAACTCAGAGGGACAGGCAGCATCTCTGGAGAAGGAATGGGTGACGCTTTGGGTCGAGACCCTTCTTCGGACCCAGTCATGAATAATAATAATAATAATAATACAACATTTATTTTATATAGTGCTTTTCAAGATACTCAAAGACGCTTTACAAAGCAAACAAGACATAAAAACAAACAAACAAACAAAAGATTTGTCCTGACGGAGAAGCGGCGAACAAACAACGCCAGCCTCCTCTCACGTCAGGGTCCGGCAGTAAACAATAAAGAACACAAGACACACAATTACAATTTAACACAAACAACCATCACAGTGATTGCTCCAGGCACACCCTCACTGTGATGGAAGGCAAAGAAAAGTCTTATCTCCTCCTCATTCTTCTCCCGTGGTCAGGCAGTCAAACTGCTGCCTCAAGTGTTGTTTAGTCCAACCCAAGGACAAAAGAAAGTGAGAGCAGGCGCGGCACGGTGGCGCAGCGGTAGAGTTGCTGCCTTACAGCGCTTGCAGCGCTGGGGACCCGAGTTCCATCCCGACTACGGGTGCTGTCTGTATGGAATTTGTACGTTCTCCCCGTGACCCGTGTGGGGTTTCTCCGAGATCTTCGGTTTCCCCCCACACTCCAAAGACGTACAAGTTTGTAGGCTAGTTGGCTTGGTGTATGTGTAAATTGTCCCTACAGTGTGTAGGATAGTGTTAATATGCAGGGATCACTGGTCGGCGCGGACTCGGTGGGCCGAAGGGCCTATTTCCACGCTGTATCCCTACATTAAACTAAAAACAGAGGTAGCTCATTAGACCCTTGAAAGCTCCTACATCATTCCGGGTGATTGCAGCTGATCTATGCTGGCTTCAACTCATTTTCTGTGCCATTTCTCCATTTCCTCTATATCAAATATTTATCCACCACCACTTTAAATACTTCTGATGAATGTTGTATGTTGCATTTTTACAGGATTCCAATGATTTTACATCTCTCTATCCTATTACACGGTGCTTCATTGTGTAATTTTTGTGGAAGGAGCAAAACGTCAGGTTACGGTGTGGATTTACCAAAAGTAAATACAATTTTAAAACATTAACTGTGATTAAATTTACCCTGTCTTTAAAAAACAATCTATGTTGCTGGCCAGTTTCCTTATTTATTGTCATTTCAATCAGAATACAGTGATTCACGTTAGATAATAATAATAATCAACTAAAGCTTGATAATTTGAGACCTTTAATTTTTTTGTCCCGGAAGGACCTCAGAACTGTGGCCAAATAATCGAAATTAAATGTACGATTATAAAAGCGATTTTGCAACTAATTTTAAATAACAAAGCCAAAGGGCAAAGAAACCAGGGAATTGTCTTTTCTCCAGAAATGATCAAAGTCCAGTAATTTTGGCATGCTTTCCCCAACCATTTAGTAGATATTTGAAAACGTATTTTGCCAAAATTCACAATTAATAACAGGGCCATCAATCTTGATAGGATATAACATGTGTAAAAATCCCCAAACATTCTCTCTTTCTTTGTGTAATATTCTGATGGCAGGCAAAGTACCATTTATACAGACATACCTATTCTGATCTCACTGCAATCTTCCTCCTGCTGCTCGTTGAAAACATCTTCCCCTTTACTTATTATCGTGGGATACACTTTCTCTCTCCATTCATCGTCTTCATCCGAGTGAAGAATGCCGTCAGATCTTCTCGTGACATCCAGGTCTCCATCAGCATCAAGCAAGATGTCGGAGCATGCTTTATCTTTGCCACTGACACTGGCACTGCCACCAATCTGATGAATCAAATCATCATCCCTGCTTTCCTCATTGCTCAAATGCTCCACATCACCTTTGCTGCGGGCATTACTATTATGTAGTATTTTGAACTTCGACACAAAAACTGCAGAAAGGAAGTTGGAGTAGTTTTAGTTATGTTAATTAATGTACAACATGTTACCATTTAAAAAGCATTAAAATATAAGTTTATAATATCAATGATTTTTCAGCAGCATAAATATTAATAAATTGCAACTATTATTTGAGATGTACATTCTTTGGATTTATAAACTATTCTAACAATGTTGTCAGATGAGATGGTAATAAAACTGAGCATTTATGTCTGTTGAATGAGACATGCTGGTAATACCCAAAAGACTTCCCAAAAGTTCTAAATGTTTTTTCACTAATCTGTAAAGGAAAGCAAAATCAGGACAATGCATAATTTCAAAGCATTATGTTGATATTTACCTTTCCTTAGTATAAGAAAATAACTGCAGATGCTGGTACAAATCGAAGGTATTTATTCACAAAATGCTGGAGTAACTCAGCAGGTTAGACAGCATCTCAGGAGAGAGGGAATGGGTGACATTTTGGGTCGAGACCCTTCTTCAGACTGATGTCAGGGGGGGCGGGACAAAGGAAGTATATAGGTGGAGACAGGAAGATAGAGGGAGATCTGGGAAGGGGGAGGGGAAGAGAGGGATAGAGGAACTATCTAAAGTTGGAGAAGTCGATGTTCATACCGCTGGGCTGCAAGCTGCCCAGGCGAAATATGAGGTGCTGTTCCTCCAATTTCCGGTGGGCCTCACTATGGCATTGGAGGAGGCCCATGACAGAAAGGGGGAATGGGAGGGGGAGTTAAGGTGCTCGGCCACCGGGAGATCAGTTTGGCCAACGCGGACCGAGCGCAGGTGTTGAGCGAAGCGATCGCCGAGCCTGCGCTTGGTTTTGCCAATGTAAATAAGTTGACATCTAGAGCAGCGGATGCAATAGATGAGGTTGGAGGAGGTGCAGGTGAACCTCTGTCTTTACCTTTCCTTTCTAGATGAGTAAAATAAGTTCAGTTTGGACATGATGCCCAGCTTGTCCAGTGCAACAGGCAAAACTGTTTATTTTTGGTTCCAATCACACCCCGTGCACACCCGAGTTGAATAAAACGACTGAGGACCGGCATGGCACCAAATGGGCACCCTATTGAAGCACACACTAGAGAAGCAGGTCTGAAGAAGGGTCTCGACCCAAAGTCACCCATTCCTTCTCTCCAGAGATACTGCCTGTCCCGCTGAGTCACTCCAGCATCTAATTAGTTCCTCATTCTCGCACTTTCCCCATTGCAGTGAAAATATTTTATTTTTATGTATGACTAATTCTCTTTGGGAATAAATATTTAATTCACTTTCATTGGTCTCTGCTACACCACCTCCTGACAATTATTCCCATTTCAGAAAACTGACTGGAGCCAGCTGAACCAGAACGTTCATTTCTGCTTCTCCTATTCTCACCTCTAATATCAGCCGCAAGGGAAGAGGAGTGGAATTAGGTCACCTGCCCTCTAAAGATGGCTCTGCCATTCAATATGGTCTTATCCCCAAAGACAGACACAAAACCCTGGAGTAACTCAGTGGGTCAGGCTGCATCCATCTATGGTAAGGGTCATGGTCACTTCTGAATACGGCTCAGTAGAGACACACAGGGATTCCGTCAATGGAAGATATAATGTAACATGATTCTCACACGGTACCTGGTTGTCCATCTCCATTTAGCCTCACCATCAAGTGGCTATAATTTGGGGTGTGGATGTGGACATCCGAAAGCACTGTGTCACTGGTGAATATGATTGAATCCATGCATTCCCCAGCATGGCAGGGTGTCACCACACTGGAACACAGAAACATTATCGCAAGCTGGCATCTCACAAAAAGAAAACTTCATGAAATGAGAGCCCCAAAACATCCATTTGATTTTCAAAGTGTTTAATTTTCCCCGAGACTAAAGTTAAATTGCATTTTGATTTTAAATCCAATAAGCATTTAAAATAAATTCAGCAAGTTAGGCACACAATTTAATAAAGCTTTGATCCATTCCAGATCAGTTGGGCTCACCAATCAAACTGTTGACTTCATCTGAAGGCTTTAATAATGAAGAAACATTGAATGTTAATTTGTTGGGAAATTAAATACATGGATTTTGTTTGTCATTCTATTTCCTCCACTTAAAAAAAACAAATGTGATTGTACTATTTAAGAAAA